>NC_079194.1:140248583-140550250 GCF_029499605.1 Hyla sarda | reverse complement strand
AATAGGCTGAGCGCACTGTCATGAAAGGAGCCGGCCCAAGTCAAATGGGTAGCGCTACACTAGGGAGCAGGGATACACATTGGATAAAGGGTTAATGTGCCAGGCCCGAGCTCCTCACATGACAGTGCCCTCTGCCTATCACTGGCCGAGGCGGGACATCCCTGCGGCTAGCAATATGCTGACCGCAGTGTGACAACGGAGGAATGTAGGAAGGTGAGCTAAAGTTTTGTTTTTGCAACCTGGGCACAGGGAAGGTAAAAGTTTTCTACCGCATTTCTCCTTTTAATGTCCAAGTATTAACCTTCGCAGGAAGTACAGACACCCCACCGTTTGGTACAGCCGTAGTAGTTCGTTTTTCTGTAATGTCTTGTGTACTTGTGTCAGGGTCACGTGTGCAGAGAAGACCAGAGGGACAGAACACATGGACCTACAAACGTGAAAAAATACGAAAAAAGGGTTTTAAAGTGTGTGGACTGTCTTGGGGTGTGAATTTCCCAAATTTTTGTAACCTGAATGGGAGGTGAGAGCTAAATTGAGTGAGGGGGGGAAATAGATTAACCCCATGTAGTTGCATCCTGGCCACGTGCTAGAGAAGTGTGTACATGACACACTTTTAATGCAAATTCATCAACTTAGATCTAA
This sequence comes from Hyla sarda, assembly GCF_029499605.1. Lineage (NCBI taxonomy): Eukaryota > Metazoa > Chordata > Amphibia > Anura > Hylidae > Hyla > Hyla sarda. Next base: position 140,549,608 of record NC_079194.1, on the reverse strand, counting down.
AGTCCCTGTCCCTGATATTCCCATCATTCTTGTAGTTTCCGTTGATGCACAGTTGCCAGTGAGTTACCTCTGGTGGTACACACACGTGAATTTAATGCAAGCACAGTAAACCAATGCTGACCAAAGATAGGATAGTCATAAAAGTAACTCAATATTTGTCATGTGCATGAACCTTACCCAGATATGTGCAGACACCCATGCAAGTTTCATTCCTGCGCTTCGTCAGAGGGCGCCCCCTGGATCTCAAATGTCATGTGACTAAATGCAAAGGCTCAGTAGCACATTATCTTATCCACGAGAATAATGTGAATGTTCATTCTTCTCATGGATTCCTCTATGAAAAGCTGCCTTTCATGCAAATTTGTCAACTTAGATCTTAAATCCCTGATATTCCCATCATTCTTTGCTGTTTCTGCTGATGCACAGTCGCCAGTCAGTTACCTCTGATGGTATACACACACACACACGTGAATTGTTAGCACACAGACATGTCATCTCCTGAGCACACACTGTGCTCTGCCCGTTCTTTGTGTCCCCCTTGCCATTATGCAGTTTCTCTTCTCCCTCCCCTGCACGTCACATGTATACTCCACTGCAGTTGCTTCCACTCATTAAGTGACTTTAACATCAACCCCACAAAGTAGCCGGAGGCTAGTGCAGACTGAGCTCACCTCTATAATCTGTTTAGGTAGGAAATAGAATGACAGAACAGGGAATTTCAGGCAAACACTCTGCTAAATAGTGAAAGTGAGTGTGGTTTTGCATTCCCATCCTCCTTCGAGAGTATAGTAATGCTACGTGTATACTGTGGTATGGTAAGTAGACATGTAGCCAGGCCCATATTTGTCAAAATTAGGCCTGGTTTACACTATGGAATTTCCGCTCTTAAGTTGTTCTGAACGGAATTCCGTTTGCACTCTTCGAAATTGGCGCCGCCAGGAATCTACACTTATTTCACTTGGAATTTATCTATGGAAATAAGCCTTGGGGAAAAAAAGTTCCCCAACAAATGGAATTCCGCTGCAGAATACTACCGAAAGAATGAACATGTTCATTCTTTCCGCCCAACATGCATTGCAGAATTTTAGCCACGGAAATTCTGCAGTGTGAACTATGCAGTTTAATGCCATTGAAATGAATGGGAGGCTGCTGCTGCTGCAAGCAGATTTCCCCATGGAAATTCTGTGTGGTATTTCTGTAGTGTGAAGGTCCCATTAGATGTAAAAAGTACACAACCTGCTAAAAACCTCTGGGTGACTGGATAACATTATGTTGGTGCCCAGTGATTTTCAGCTTGTGACGCCTAAAATTAGCATCTCGTTTCAGCTTCCTTGCATCCTTAGTTCAGCTTTGCACATTACCCTTAGCCACTGTCAGACTAGGGCCGCAGAAGAATCTAGCCTGCCTCCAGCTATGGTGCCTACTGCCCACTGCATGCTTCTCATACTACTCCTGACTGAGCCTGATGTATTATTCCCGTCTGCACCCAACAATATGTGCTTGAACATGCCATTTTGTTTTTGTGCCTATAGTTGCACATTAATTTAGTGTTGACTATTGTAACAGTTCCGTTTAGTGTGCTTTATATATAAAGTAATTTACATTGTATATATTTTGTGTATTTATGTGTGCATAAATCTGTGAATAATACATGTATTTTTAGATTAGTGAATGTGTGTGTCTGTACTGTGTAAGTGTACATTCTTTTGCAAGCATACAGGGGGAGCTTTATCAAAACCTGCCTAGAAGAAAAGTTGCTGAGTTGCCCATAGCAACCAATCAGATCGCTTCTTTCATTTTTCACAGGCCTCTTTAAAAATGAAAGAAGTTATCTGATTGGTTGCTATATGCCACTCAGTAACTTTTCCTCAGGACAGGTTTTGATAAATCTCCCCCACAGTGTGTATATAAGTATGAAGAACGCATCCAGCAAGGTGAATATATGTGGGAGGCACAACACAGAGGCTCAAAATGAGATCACTCAAACATTTAAATGACATCATGAACAGCAGCAGTCACGGAGAAAGTGGTGGAAGTGTGCCAAATTAATCAAGTGGCACACAGAATTTGATCAATCCCCACAGTCTGGTTAAATATTGTAGAGAAGTGGCGGTCGTGTGACACTTGTAGCAAATGTCGTACAACCTTAATACAATTTTGCATAGAGCCATTTCTATAGTTCTATAGGGCAGAGTTGACCTGCCCTGTGATAACTTCTAAATCTGGCCTGTGCAACTTTTTTGCAACATTTCACAAAAAGTCACGCATGTCACGCCCCCTCCCATAGACTTGCATTGAGGGGCGGGGTGTGATGTCACACGGGGGCGGAGTCGTGACATCACGATCTTCCGTCCTGGTGGTCGAGATGGACTCAGCCTGAGGACCTCCAGCGGTTCTGGAAGCTGCTTCAGGTTTGTGCTGCATGGTAGAATCAGAGGGTCCCCAGCAGTGGGACCCGGTGATCTGACATCTTATCCCCTATCCTTTGGATAGGGGATAAGATGTCTAGGGGCGGAGTACCCCTTTAAGATCTGGGCCATTGAAAAAGTTAATGCCCCCATTCGAGGGGGTAATATCTCTAGACACATTACGATGGTGAAGCCTATTGGATGTTTAGGTTAAACACCATATTCCCTAATGGGTTAAAGGGGTATTCTGGCCAAAGACATGTTATCCCCTATCCAAAGGATAGGGGATAAGATGTCTGATCACGGGGTCTCGCTGCTGCTAAATTACCTCTGTGTTTCTGGGACTGAATATGTGATGTCACGCTATGCCCCCTTGTGATGTCATGCCACGCCCCCTTGTGATGTCATGCCACGCCCCGTCTCAAGTCACTGCAAATAAAATTCTTCTAACTGCTGCTGTAACCACTCATTAGTTGCCTCTAAAAAAAAACTCCCAAATCATTGTCCCTTTTAGATGTTTTTTGAGCATTCCGAACAGATGATAGTCAGAAGGAGATAGGTTTGGCAAATAGGGTGTATAAGCCAACACATGAAAGCCTAAGGAGGTCAATTTTGCCATTATTTCACCTGTAGTGTGTGGCAAGGTGTCGTCCTATTTTGTTCGGTTGTCAGAAGTTTTGGGATCCACCGTGCTGCAAGCTTTCTCATTTCCAAGTTGTTGTGGAAAATGGCACCAAATCTCACGTGTTATTCCCAGAGATGTAGCAATACCTTTGGTTAATATTCGTCGGTCCCCCATGGTCATGTCATGGATGGCTTTTACGTTTGCAGGCACAAAGACAGAAACGGGCCTTTCAATGGGCTTATCACTTTCAACATCAAAATAGGACCGGGCTAGTTTTCATTTTTGCACTTTCACTTTTTCCTCCTCACCTTCTAAAAATCATAAGGTTTTCAATTTTCCTGCTACAGACCCATGTGAGGGCTTGTTTTTTGTGCCACCAATTTTACTTTGTAATGACATCAATCATTTCACCACAAAATCTGCAAAACCAGAGAAAAAATATTTGTGGGAATTTTTGGGGGTTTCTGATTTTACGCAGTGCACTATTTGGTAAAAATGACACATTATCTTTATTCTGTAGTTCCATACCGTTACAATGATACCTAATTTATATAAGTTTTATATTATTTTACTACTTTAAAAAAATGATAACTACATGCACCAAAATTTGTATGTTTAAAATTGTCCTTTTTTGACCCCTATAACTTTTTTATTTTTCCGTATATGGGGCTGTTTGAGGGCTAATTTTTAATTCTCATGGGACTTTTTGATCACTTTTTATACATTTTTGTAGGATATACAAAGTGTTACGTAAACGCCATTGACCATTCGGTTTAATTAACGTTATATTTTTATAGTTCGGACATTTATGCATGCGGCAATACCACATATGTTTTATTTTTATTATGTTTATATATTTTTTTTATATGGAATTTGGGAAAAGGGGGGGTGATTCAAACTCAAGTTATCATCTTAGTTGCTGGGGCCAAATCTATGCAGTGAATGGGGCTCAGCTATTTACTATGTATTGACCGTGTCTGGTTACTGTAACTGGTTACTGTTACTCAGCTCCCATTCCCGTTGAGGTCGGCGGAAGTTAAGCTACAGTAACAAGGAACAGCCAATGCACAGTGAACAGAGTAAATAGCTTCCAGCCCTTTTCACTGCATAGATCTGACCATGGCAGTGCAGCGGATCAGCAGGATGCTGGGTATTGGCACCTTGGGGATTGACGATTGATAGCCTATCCTGTGGGAAGCCATCAATCCTTTTTACCTGGAAAACTCCTTTAAGACCAGCACATGAACCACCGAAGTATGACACTACTGTTGATAGAAGGCTGTGGCTGCTGGGGTTGCTGCTAATACAAGCTTGGAAACCTTGAGCATACAAGCTTGGAATTTGGGGGGGGTGTGCTATATGGTCGGGTTAAACTGCTGATCTCAAGATGGCCGCTTTGATTAACTATTTCTATTGTAATTCTCTTATAACATAATGGCTGAATTTGAAGTTGTTGTGGAAATTTCTTGTATTTACACAGCTTTTTTATGTACTTTTGTACTGTGTTCTGTCACTATTTCGCTTCCACTCTGCATAAGTTATTTTAGCAAAACCCCTTAGGATAAAGTCTAATTTGCTTTGAGTTTTGCAGTGGTAGCTGATTTCTCAAAAGCAACTATTTTAAATTGTCACGAATTTGAAATTTACTTAGATCTAAGCTATTTAGCCTTTTATGGCGAACGAGCACCTTTTTGATAAATTTGGTACAATAACTTAATTATACACATACAATAATAAATCATCCCATTATCCTTTCAATTGTAATTTATATAATGTTTGGTTATATTCACATTCTGCCTACTATAATATAACTTAGTATGCTTGGTGGTGATAAGTCACCTTTAAAGACAGTAAGTACCGGTAGTTTATATGAAGTTACTCTAATAAAAGATTATATAATGAAAACAAGCCACCCATTATTTTAATTCTATATAATAGTCACATATTGCTTTTTAAAATGTTTTTAAAAAAATTGCCTCAGGTGTTCCTTTTGGAGTGTGTGTTGTCGTTGTCATTGCTGACTGACAATGAGGTTTAGTACAACCAAATGACCTTATTATTTTTATTTTTTTATTTAAATGACAGTAAAATGTGTAAATATTGGGTGCAGGTAGACAGTCTATGGCTTGGCTAGCCTGCTGCATCACATAAAGCTCAAAGTAGTATAAGCCAGTCTCTAATTTCACTTGTGTACGATGATGGCTTTGGATTGCTTCATGAAGCAGAAGTGAAAAGGTGACGACACCTTCTCCTGGTCTGAGTACAGGGAAGTGTCCTGTTCCTTATTCAGCTACAGAAGCTCACTATCACTCCCAGCATCCTCTATGTGGTTACTTTCATGTTTACTTATGACTCTTTCTTGCTTCCTCAACATACAAAAATAAAGCTAGATCCTAAATGAGTGCAGCATCAGAGTATAATGCTGTCTCTACACATACACGCTGGCGTCTGCCAACCTCCAGTGTTAAAAAATGTATGTACACACTGGCCCTCATTTACTATTCTAAACCCGACCTCTTTTGTCGGTTTTTTTTGGCGCATCTTTGTCTGCGACATGTCGCAGACATCGTGCGCCAGTCTGCGACACGATGCAACATTTTTTCCCGACGGACCCGATGTGGATTCTCCCAAACCCGAAAAAGGGGCGTAACCCGACATTTCTGAGCTTTCCCACATATTTATAAAGGTTTCCAACCCGAATTTGTTGAATTGTTGTGGATTTTTTCCCGACAACTCAGAGGAGTTTTAAACCAAAACCAACAAAACCCACGTGCGACAAACAGGATGCGACATAATAATAAATACCAGGGGAAAAAAGCAATCGGGTAAGAAAGCAACATAGACTTACAACCCGATTTTCTTAGTAAATGAGGGCCAGTGTCTTCTCCATGACTGCCAGGAATATTCACTAGAGTAGGAGATAGTGCTTGGTGTCCTTTGCTGAGATCTGGCTTCAGAAAGTATTTTTGTTCACAGTATTTCCCGCTTTTCTATAAATGTTCAAGCTTTACTAAATGTCAATAGAAAAGTCCAGGCGGTAAGAGCTCTGATCACACTTGGTTGGCACATTGGTTGTCACTTCTTCTTAAGAGTCCTGGACCTGAATGCCGCTATGACCAGAGAGGAGGCTGCTGGCTGTGTACAGTGGTCCCTCAAGTTACAATATTAATTGGTTCTTGGACGACCATTGTATGTTGAAACCATTGTATGTTGAGACCAGAACTCTATGGAAACCTGGTAATTGGTTCTAAAGGCACCAAAATGTCATCAAAAAATAGGAAAAAGTGAGAATTGAAGAAAAATAAATAGATAACTAATATAGATAGAGCAAATCCTTACATATAAAAGTAAGAAAGATCTGCTGGGACCTGTAAATCACTGTCTAAGTCAGTTTCCCAACCAGGGTGCCTCCAGCTGTTGCAAAACTACAACTCCCAGCATGCCCGGACAGCCAAAGGCTGTCCGGGCATGCTGGGAGTTGTAGTTTTGCAAAAGCTGGGGCCACCCTGCCTGGGAAACTCTGGTCTATGTAGAGGACAGAAGCTTCTTCGGGGTCCTGTACAGTACACACAGTGTCCCAAAAAAGTAATGGAGTCGCCTTTATCTGGTGTCCAAAGGAGCAGGTAACCCTGGGACAGGTAAAGTGTACAGAACATGTAATACCTCCCTGTACTGTAGGGGGCCCTACCAGACACTACTCGGTCCATACACTTCAGTAAAACAGGGGTTTTACCAGTGAATGCCCATTTTGATTGATCGGCTCTTTCAGCCATTGACACGTTTCACAAATCTGGACAGTCTGTACATTGTATGTTGAGTCTGGTTTCAACTTACAATGGTCCAGAAAAGACCATTGTATGTTGAAACTATTGTATGTTGAGGCCATTGTAAGTTGAGGGATCACTGTATATGTGTTACGTGTCATGCAGGTTGCTAAACTTAAAAAAAGTTTAAAGGGGTATTCCAGTGAAAAACTTTTTTTCATAACAACTGGCTCCAGAAAGTTAAACAGATTTGTAAATTACTTCTATTACAAAATCTTAATCCTACCAGTATTTATCAGCCGCTGAAGTTGAGTTGTTCTTTTCTGTCTGACAACAGTGCTCTCTGCTGACATCCCTGCTTGTCTCAGAAACTGTCCAGAGCAGGATAGGTTTGCTGTGGGGATTTGCTCCTACTCTGGTCAGTTCCTGAGACAGACTGAAGTGTCAGCAGAGAGCACTGTGGCCAGACAGAAAAGAACTCAACTTCAGCAGCTAGTAAGTGCTGGTATTATTAAGATTTTTTAAAATAAGTAATTTACAAATTTGTTTAACTTTCTGGAGCCAGTTGATATGAATTTTTTTTTTTCATGGAATACCACTTTAATCATAGCGCAACCAAGACCAATGTGCATTAGATGACCTTTGGCTCCTTATTACCACCATCGTCAAAAATGTCATTATTACCCCCATCTTAGACCACCCTCTGATTGATACCTAGGGAGAAATGTGTTCAGCAGCAGGGGAAGCCACAAACTACAAAGTGCACAGGACTCCTGACTCCTAGCATACTGCAACTAATAACATTTAACTTTGGCCTATCTATAGCATACATATGCATAACAGATGCAATGTTGAAATTAGTGTGTCTGTCACTACTGTATGCTGCTCACAGTGGAAAGCATAAAGAAGGTGACACGTTCCCTTAGGACAGTGGTCTCAAACTGTGTCCCTCCAGATGTTGCAAAACTTCAACTCCCAGCATACCCGGTCAGCCAACGGTCTGGGCATGCTGGGAGTTGAAGTTTTGCAACATCTGGAGGGACACAGTTTGAGACCACTGCCTTAGGACCACCTGTTTCAATGTTCCCTGTAAGGTTATATGGATGGTACAGAAGAGGAGGCCTGGGCTCAGGGCCCCGTTTCTATAAGGCAGGATATAGAGTAAATTCCAACTTGCATTATTCAAATGAATGGCCACTGTTTGCCCACAATGAAAAGAGAAAAGATAGAAGAAAAAAACAGGGATATGCGCCCCTAGTGAAGGATGTTTATAGGTGAGATGAAAACAGGTTAAGTTGTAACACTCACCTATTTTCGTTGTGCTGAGAGCACAACATCTGTGATAGCCTTAGGTGATGTCTCAGGTCTGCAGCCACGGTCCTCTGGAGCAAAGGTGATGTCCCAGCAGTGTAAGTAACAAGAAAAAAGCAAAGTTGGGCCGTTGGTGGCGCTGGTCCTGATGTAAAGAAAGCTCTGTAGACCCTTCTCAGTGTCTAAACGTGGTTTTATTAGCACAGAAAGCAACGCGTTTCTGGTCCGAACTGGCACACTGCCAGACGAAGGGTCCAGTTCGGACCAGAAACGCGTTGCTTTCTGTGCTAATAAAACCACGTTTAGACACTGAGAAGGGTCTACAGAGCTTTCTTTACATCAGGACCAGCGCCACCAACGGACCAACTTTGCTTTTTTCTTGTTACCCACAATGAAAAGAGCACAGTAAGAATTCCAACGAGATTCTTCATCTAAGAAAAATCTAGAGATGAAGCTTAGAGCCTGTCACCTCTGGTGTCAGTGAAGTTACATGTTGCATTACACCATGATAACATGTTGTGTATGCAGGTATATGTTCCATACACTCTATAAAATGATGTCATGGCATATACACTCTATAGACAACATATCATTGTCACGGTATATAAGCTCATAAGACTAAATCATGATTTCATAGCATATCTGCTCTACAGATGATATCATAGTGCATATACAGTGAGCCCTCAACTTACAATGGCCTCAACATACAATGGTCTTTTCTGGACCATTGTAACTTGAAACCAGACTCAACATACAATGCTATGGAATCTGTGAAACGTGTCAATGACTGGAAGAACCGTCCAATCAGAATGGATATTTCACTGGTAAAACCCATGTATTACTGAAGCGCATGCACTGACTGGTGTCTGGTAGCGCCCCCTACAGTACAGGGAGGTACTACATGTTCTGTACTCTTTACCTGTGCCAGGGTTAGCTGCTCCTTTGGACATCAGGTGAGGGCGGCTCCATTTTCCTTTTTTTTTAGGACATTGCGTGTTCTGTACAGGATTCTGAAGAAGCTTCTGTCCTCTACATAGACCAGTGTTTCCCAAGCAGGGTGCCCTGGAGGCACCCTGGTTGGGAAACACTGAAATAGACAGTGATTTACAGCTCCCAGCAGATCTTTCTTACTTTTATATGTAAGGACTTGCTTTATCTATATTAGTTATCTACTTATTTTTCTTTAATCTTCACTTTTTCCTATTTTTGGATGACATTTTGGGGGCTTCAGAACCAATTACCAGGTTTCCATAGAGTTATGGTCTCAACATACAATGGTCGTCCTGGAACCAATTAATATTGTAACTTGAGGGACCACTGTATGTGTGTATATATATATATATATATATATATATATATATATATTTATATATGATGACATCACATGACATCTGATCTTTAGTTGGTATATTGTGATGTATTCATTCAATTCATTCATTCGTTTGTCTGCTGTGTCAGCATAATGGACACTTTGCCACTAGTTCAGTTCACATCATATTATGTCTCAGGTTCCTAATATTGAAATTACAAACTGTTCATTGGGACACAAATGTAGCAATACACCTGCAAGTAGGAAATACTTTTTGACAGCACTAAATTAAAAAAAGTTGGGTCTAACAACTTGATGGATCATTCAGCATAGACCGTGTTATCTCTACATTCAGGGGACACAAGCCCCATTCACACCAGAACTACATGTGAATGCACATGTGATGAGTCCAGTCAGGACAATCAGGAGTAGTCCGGCCAACTTCACCAGGACACAGACAGCAAACTTCTGAGGGACACCTGAGAAAATAACATGAAAAGATATATTAAAGCACAAGTGCAGTAATCCTACTACACTGGGGCTATGCTGGTCATACAAGAGGTGGATTGGTCATCTGGGTGCATTGTTAATACTGGAGGTGTATTGTTACAAGGATGGTGTGCTGGTTATCATGTAGCTGTACTGGTCATATGGCAGGCTACGACATTTTGAAGTGCTACTGATTGATTTTAACTATTAAAATAGGATTGCATACAACTCATTGTATTGCTTTGGACTACAGCTTTAGCTTAATAGTTAAAAACGTATAGTAGCATTCTAAAAATTCACAGTGTAGAATTCACAGTGTAGCCCAGGTATTACACCGGCCCAGGCATTACTGGAGATGTAGGAATATCAGGCCAGGTAGCTTGCCTTCTGTAATAGGAAAAATTATAGATACTCTTTGAAGAAAAAAAAAAGAGGATAATTGATCCCTTAAAACAAACACCTTTTTGGACCCAACCCAGCATTACTTTACTGTGGACAGATCATGTCAAACTAATCTCGAAGATTTTTTTGAACGAAGGGGATACCATGGATCTGGATGTCAAAACCTGCTGACAAAACCATAAAGAGTTGATAGGCAAGTAATAAAAAATTGGACTTAAAGACTACCTGTCACCAAACTAAACAGCCTAGCAGGAGACCAAACTCAGGAAGTATTTTGAGGGGCATGGCGAGCCACAGCTCTTGCAGGCTTCAGTGATGTCGCGCCTACAGGGGAACGCCCACTTTCTCCTGCCGGGAGCTCTCACAATGTGAGCAAGGAGAATTATTTTTTTTAAGGGCAGGAGGGGTGTTAGGAGTAGGTAAGGAATTTAATCTGTTAGTTTAGAAAATATTGTTTGATGACAGGAACACTCTAACCTCTTAAGGATGCAGGGCGTTCTCGGTATATAACACAGGGTCACGCCGTGACCCCGCATCATACCGGGTTGGTCCAGGCGGCTAATGACAGCTTGGACCCTGGGCTAATAGCGTGCGGCACTGATTGTTGTGCCGCGCGATATTAAACCTTTAGACGTGGCGTTCAAAGTTGATCTCCGCATCTAAAATGAAAGTGAAAGCTTCCCGGCAGCTCATTCGGGCTGATCAGGATCATCGCTGTGAAATCGCGATGTCCAGATCAGCTAGAACGTGAGTGGAGGTCCCCTTATCTGCCTCCGTCGCGTCCGATCGGCGAATCCAGGCTTGAGCAATCGACCGCCGATAACACTAACATCTTTGCCGTTTCAATGTACGCAATGATCTGTGTATGAGATCGGTATGTGCAGTGTAATAGCCACTAGAGGGGGGGGGGGACTATAACACTGCAAAAAAAGTGTGAAAACAAAGTTAATAAAGATCATTTAACCCCTAATAAAAGTAAGAATCGCCCCCCTTTTCCCATAAAAAAAAAAATAATGGTGTAAATAAAAATAAACATATGGGGTATCACCACATGTGGAAATGTCCGAGCTATAAAAATATATTGTCAATTAAACCGCAATGGTCAATGGTGTACGCGCAAATAAATTCCAAAATAGCGTATTTTTGGTCACTTTTTATATCATGAAAAAATTAATAAAAAGCGATCAAAAAGTCCGATCAATATAAAAATGGTACCGATAAAAACTTCAGATCACGGTGCAAAAAATTATCCCTCAAACCGGCCCGTATGCGGAAAAATAAAACAGTTATAGGGGTCAGAATATGGCAATTTTAAACATATACATTTTCCTGCATGTAGTTATGATATTTTTTTAACTTATATAGGTAGGATATCATTTTAACCGTATGGCCCTACAGAACAAAGATAAGATGTAGTTTTTACCAAAAAATGCACTGCGTAGAAACGGAAGCCCCCAAAATTTACAAAAGGATTTTTTTCTTCAATTTTGACACGCAATGAATTTTTTTTTCCACTCTGTGGATATTTTGGTAAAATAACTAATGTCACTGCAAAGTAGAATTGGTGGCACAAAAATAAGCCATAATATGGAATTTTAGGTGGAAAATTGAAAGCGTTATGATTTTTAGAAGGTGATGAGGAAAAAATGAAAATGCAAAAACAGAAAAACCCTGCGTCCTTAAAGGGGTACTCCGCCCCTAGACATCTTATCCCCTATCCAAAGGATAGGGGAAAAGATGTCAGATCGCCGGGGTCCCGCTGCTGGGGACCCCAGGGATCGCTGCTGCGGCACCCCGCTATCATTACTGCGCAGAGCGAGATCGCTCTGCACGTAATGACGGGCAATACAGGGGCCGGAGCATCGTTACGTCACGGCTCCGCCCCTCGTGACGTCACGGCCCGCCCACGTCAATACAAGTCTCTAGGGGGGGGGGGGGGGGGGGCGTGGCGGTCATCACGTCCCCTGCCATAGACTTGCATTAAGGGGACGGGCGGTGATGTCATGAAGGGCGGAGCCATGACGTCACGCTGCTCCGGCCCCTGTATCACCCGTCATTACGCACAGAGCGAACTCGCTCTGTGCAGTAATGATGGCGGGGTGCCGCAGCGGCGATCCCCGGGGTCCCCAGCAGCGGGACCGCGGCGATCTAACATCTTATCCCCTATCCTTTGGATAGGGGATAAGATGCCAGGGGCGGAGTACCCCTTTAAGGTTAAAGGGGTTATCCAGAAATAGAAAAACAGAGCAAATTTCTTTCAAAACCAGCTCCACGTCTGTCCCCAGGTTGTGTGGTATTACAACTTGGCTCCATTCACTTCAATGGTACTGAGCTGCAAAACCACACCCAACCTGGAGACAGACAGGGAGCGGATTTTGAAAGAAATTACCTCTGTTTTTCTATTCCTGGATGACCCCTTTAAATTTGTTATGCAGGGAGTACATTTTTTTTTATAATGATGTTAAAGACAAAAGAAACCAATACTCTATTTCCTTACTCCCCCACTGCTACTAGTATTGTGGGGTCTGCATATGCAATTGCTTGCTCAGCCGATAAGCCTAAGTGGGCAATTCCACATGCAGATCCTAAACCTTGAAACAATGTGCAGCAGGACTGGATCTCTGTGATACTGGTGTTAGCAAGGGGGCAAGAAATATGAGAAGAAGAAAAAATTGGTTCTCAGGCAGTTGCTAAAAATAAAACCTTTAAGTAAGTCCTGAGACTACCCCTTTAATTCCTGGAGGGTTCAGTGGATTTGCAGTTGACTGAAAGATAGCTATCAGTATGTTGTTGTTAATGGTGTGTATTCTGAGCAAAGCCTGGTAACAAGTCGTGTGCCACAAAGATCTGTTCTGAGTCCTATTCCTTTTAATATGTTTGTAAGTGACACAAAAGAAGGTTTAGTAGGTAAGGTTTGCCTGTTTGCCAATGACACAGAAGTGTGCAATAGGGTTGATATTTCTAATGGTGTCTGTGATAAAGAAAAAAAATGCCTTATTAGACAAGTGGTCAAAACAATGAAATCTGCAGAATATTGTTTCTAAATTAAAAATTAAAAATTAGACGGAAAAATCATATTAGCATTTCTGTGCTAGTGAAGACTTCAGAAGTGAAGGATACATGGGGTAGTGAGTAAACAGTGTGGCCAGTCAATAGGAAAAGCACGCGGAAGGCTTGGCTGTATAGCTAGAGGTATAACCAGCAGGAAAAGGGAGATTGTGATCCTACTGTAAAGAACTCTAGTGAGATTACATCCATACTGAGTAATTCTTTCAGTTCTGGAGACCTTACCCACAAAAACAATATGTAATGCTCTGTTGGATAGGGTCATTTCTAACAATGCAGAGGTGTTAGGGAATGTAACTGTGTGCGAAAACCTGGGTAATAGTGACCACAATATAGTTACTTTTTTTGGCTTAAAGGGGTACTCCACTGGAAAACATTTTTTAAATCAACTGGTGCCAGAAAGTCAAACAGATTTGTAAACTACTTCTATTTAAAAATCGTAATCCTTCCAGTACTTATCAGCTGGTACTACAGAGGGAGTTCTTTTCTTTTTGAATTTCCTTTCTGTCTGACCACAGTGTTCACTGCTAACACCTCTGTCCATTTTAGGAACTGTCCAGAGCAGAATAGGTTGCTTTCCAGTGGAGTACCCCTTTAAAGTGTAAAAAACATGTTGGGAGGGCAAAAACATATAATTTAAAAAAAGGCAAATTTCCCTGGGCTAAGAGCTGCACTTTAGTACAAGTTCAAGAGCCAGACCAAAGCAAAAACATGACCTGTTAAAATGCTAAAACTCGTGTGTTCAGATGTACTGCATAAATTCCTATCCAGAAAATTCAAGTCTATGGGATTTCCAGAATGTGATGTCTGGGGTCGATCTAATCACATAAGTTTTATGCCTATGGCATTGCACTTTTATTTTTATACTATCAGAATATTAGTAACTTTTAAGGGTGTATTCACATGTACAGTATCCTGCACATATTTGATGCACAGGGTTTGAAACTGCAGAAGTTATCCTATGTTTAATCAATTAGTTTACAATGAAATCTGCAGCTTCAAATCCTGAGCATCAAATATGTGTAGGATAATGTACGTGTGAATAGACCCTAAAGGTGTACTAGTACTGCTCATACTGGAAATGTACTGGTCATACAGGAGCTGTACTGTTTTAAGGGGTACTCCCCTGGAAAAATTTTTTTATTTATTTAATCAACTGGTGCCAGAAAGTCTAACAGATTTGTGAATTACTTCTATTAAAAAAAAAATCTTAATCCTTCCAGTACTTATCATATGCTGTATGATCCACAGGAAGTTCTTTTCTTTTTGAATTTCCTTTCTGTCTGGCTATAGTGCTCTCTGCTGACCATGTCAGGAACTGTCCAGAGCAATATAGGTTTTCTATGGGGATTTGCTCCTACTCTGGACAGTTCCTAAAATGGACAGAGGTGTCAGCAGAGAGCACTATGGTCAGGCAGAAAGGAAATTCAAAAAGAAAAGAACTTCCGGTGGATCATACAGCAGCTGATAAGTACTGGAAGGATTAAGATTTTTTTTATAGAAGTAATTTACAAATCTGTTTAACTTTCTGTCACCAGTTGATTTAAAAAAAATATTTTCCAGTGGAGTACCACCTTTAAACCATTGGTGTACTAGGTATATGGAGTAGTACTGGTCACCTGGTTTGGAAGCCAGATGACCCCTGTTAATGGACTGAGAAAGGTCGATAGTGGTTATTGCTTACCTTTCACATTTAGCAGTGTCCCTTTTCCAAGTCCAGATAATTCTTTTCCATGTTGAAAAATAACTTGACAGAAGTATTTCCCAGAATGTGAGGGATCCACGTTGTGTATGGTGATATGGGCGACTCTGTTATGGATGAATTCAGATGCCTCCACTCTGGAGATCTGGCCAGTAAAATTCTTATTATCAGTCACCTCCAGTCTGGTCTTCCCTTGATGTTTGTACCACTTGAAGGATCCAATAGTGGCCTCCTCTACTCCAGAGACATTGTAGGTACATGGTAAAGTCACATCACTGCCTGGATTAGCATGAACATTTGGCAACTGAAACACATGGATCTCCTGGGAGAGAAATCCTGATATATAGAACACATAGTAAACATAACATAACTAGAATTCTGACATTATCCTAACTTTAACCTCATGACCGTAACCTCATTACTTTAACCTTATGAGCCAATAACCCTAACATCATGACCCTTATTTTAACCTTACCTGAAATCCATGACTCTAATAATCTCGTGACCCCGGGCTTTGTTCAAATTATGTTTGAGCCTTCTAGCAGTATGGGTTGGGATGGTTTCCAGAACACTGCAACATATGCCACTTTATAGACTGCCCCATTTATTTAGTGAATTGCATAGTATCTGGTTCCAATACAAAAAAAGAACTTGATGCATACTAGCCTAGTGAATGTCAAAAGGCCAACCCTTTTTCCATCCATCAGATGAATGTATAAAGAGGGCAGGGCCGTATTTACAGATTGCGCTGCCGAGGCACTCAGACTAAATACAGTACACTCCATTATGATCAGGGCCGGCGTTAGGGCGGGGAAAACCAGGCAATTGCCTGGGGCCCCCATCCCCCAGGGGGCCCTCTGCCGGCTGCTTTTAAAGTGGCCGCAGTGCCGGCTGCTTGTTAAACATCAGCAGCCCGGCCGTGGCCACTTTAAAACAGTGACCAGCGGTGGGTCCTGCGGGCCTGGACACTTCTCTTCCGGATTTTTCTATTTTTCATATTTCCGTACCTGGCCGTGCTCGGCAGACTCAGGTAATGCGGCTGCTCTTGTGGGCTGTGTGGATAATATGACGAGTGACGTCTCCTGCAGCTCCTCTGCACGGCATCAGGGACATCACTCATCATTCCCTGCAGCGGTGGCTGCTTAAGTTTAGCAGTCCGGTGAAATTAAGAAAACTGTGCCCTGTAGCGGCTGCAGGAAATGATGAGTGACGTCTCTGATGCAGCACAGAGGAGCCGCAGGAGACGTCCCTTATCATATTATCCACACAGCCCACAAGACCCGCCACATTACCTGAGCCTGCTGAGCATGGCCAGGTTAGGAAATATGAAAAATAGAAAAAGCAGGGGGAGAGGGGGGAGCAATGAGCAGGGGAACTATATTGCCAATCTAATGTGGGGGAACATACTGCTAACCTAATGGGGGGGACATACTGCCAACCTAATGAGGGGGAACATACTGCCAACCTAATCGGGGAAACTGCAACCTAATGTGGGGGAACTGTACTGCCTACCGAATGTGGGGAAACTATAACCTAACGTGGGGGAACATACTGCCTACCTAATGTGGGGAAACGATACTGCCTACCTAATGTGGGGGAACTATACTGCCAACCTAATGTGGGGGAACTATACTGCCAACCTAATGTGGGGGAACATACTGCCAACCTAATGTGGGGGAACTATACTGTCAACCTAATGTGGGGGAACATACTGCCAACCTAATGTGGGGGAATTACAACCTAATGTGGGGGAACTATACTGCCAACCTAATGTGGGGGGAGCATACTGCCAACCTAATGGGGGGAAACTGCAACCTAATGTGGGGGAACTGTACTGCCTACCGAATGTGGGGAAACTATAACCTAATGTGGGGGAACTATACTGTCAACCTAATGTGGGGGAACATACTGCCAACCTAATGTGGGGGAACATACTGCCAACCTAATGTGGGGGAACATACTGCCAACCTAATGTGGGGGAATTACAACCTAATGTGGGGGAACTATACTGCCAACCTAATGTGGGGGAACAAAAACCTAATGTGGGGGAACTATACTGCCAACCTAATGTGGGGGAACTATACTGCCATCCTAATGTGGGGAAACTATACTGCCTACCTAATGTGGGGGAACTATACTGCCAACCTAATGTGGGGGAACTATACTGCCAATCTAATGTGGGAAAACTATACTGCCTACCTAATGGGGCGGGGGGGGGGGGGGGCTTTACTGCCAACCTAATATGGGGGAACTATATTGCCAACCTAATGTGGGGGAACTATACAAAAATATAAAATTGTACTATTCTGATCCCTATAACTCTTTTATTTTTCTGTATATGGGGATGTATGAGGTCATTTTTTGCGCTGTGATTTGTAGTTTTTATCTGTACCATTTTTGTGTTGATGGGACTTTTCAATTGCTTTTTAGATATTTTTTATGGTATTTGAAGTGACCAAAAATGTGCACATCTGGTTAGTGCACTATTACGACTTTTGGGGCCCCTCGTTTGATTTTTCCCAGGGCCATGCTAAGCCTAAAACCAGATTTTTCTCATGCAAATCTGTCCCAAATACACAGCTAAAACTGTATGAATTCCATGAAGATTTTGTTGCAGACTTACCAGAAAACACAGTATATGCTAACCACAAGACACACTTACAAAAAATACATTTTCTTTCTTTATGTTTGTCTTTCCCATATATTTTTCTTGGCCATTGGATATTAGATTGATGTAAAATGTATGTGCAATCTCCTCCCTTGCTGCATTGTCTTCCCCTTTACTGCACCATTTTGCAGCACAAGCACCAACTATACGCAAAATACTAGAAAGATCTATGTAGCAGTCTCTCATTTATCACTCATTTATACTGAACAGCTGTCTGTCATTCATTAACCCCTTAAGGACCAGTTTTTTTTTTGTTTTTGCATTTTTGTTTTTTGCTCCTTGCCTTTAAAAAATCATAACTCTTTCAATTTTGCACCTAAAAATCCATATGATTGCTTACTTTTTGCGCCACCAATTCTACTTTGTAATGACTTCAGTCATTTTGCCCAAAAATCTACGGTGAAACGGAAAAAAAAATAATTGTGCGACAAAATTGAAAAAAAAAACGCAGTTTTGTAACTTTTGGGGGCTTCCGTTTCTAGGTAGTACATTTTTTGGTAAAAATGACACCTTATCTTTATTCTGTAGGTCCATACGATTAAAATGATACCCTACTTATATAGGTTTGATTTTGTCGTACTTCTGGAAAAAATCATAACTACATGCAGGAAAATTAACACGTTTAAAATTGTCATCTTCTGACCCCTATAACTTTTTTATTTTTCCGTGTATGGGGCGGTATGAGGGCTCATTTTTTGCGCCGTGATCTGAAGTTTTTAACGGTACCATTTTTGCATTGATAGGACTTATTGATCATTTTTAAATGATATAAAAAGTGACCAAAAATGCACTATTTTGGAATTTGGAATTTTTTTGCGCCTACGCCATTGACCGGGCGGTTTAATTAATGATATATGTTTATAATTCGGACATTTCTGCATGCGGTGATACCATATATGTTTCTTTTAATTTACACTGTGTTTTTTTTTATGGGAAAAGAGGGGGGGGGGATTCAAACTTTTAATAGGGGAGGGGTTAAATGATATTCATTCACTTTTTGTTTTCACTTTTTTTTTGAAGTGTTATAGCTCCCATAGGGACCTATAACACTGCACACACTGATCTTTATCATTGATCGATGATTCTGCCGCTTGACTGCTCATGCCTGGATCTCAGGCACTGAGCAGTCATTCGGCGATCGGACAACAAGGAGGCAGGTAGGGGCCCTCCCGCTGTCCTGTAAGCTGTTCGGGATGCCGCGATTTCGCCGCGGCTATCCCGAACAGCCCACTGAGTTAACCGGCACTTTTTACTTTCACTTCTAGCTGCGCGGCTCAGCTCTGAGCGCACGGCTAAAGGGTTAATAGCGCGCGGCGTCGCGCGCGGCGCTGCGGGCGATTAGTGGCTGGTCTCGGCTTCACTATGACGCCGGGCCCGGCGTGATATGATGCGGGGTTACCGTGTAACCCTGCGTTATATCACGGGAGCAGGACCAAGGACGTACCTGTACCTCCTTGGTCCTTAAAGGGTTAATAACCATAAAGCTCTTGAGTTTGACTGAGCACCATCAATTGTGTCCACATACTGTCTCTTTTATTACTAGCAGTGTTATCTGGCACTATCTGTAGACGAAGATGATGCTCCCAGTTTGTCTTCCCAATGTTCTATTGGAAAATGTCCACTTTGCACACATATAATCTTTATGGTATTAAAAGGGACTCTGCAATCCCACCACCAAATAGCTCTCTGAAAGCAAAGGTAAACTCAGGATGCCAGGATGTGTTAAAAAGATAGGAGTGACAAACAATGCTTTTCTATCTGGCAGTCTGGGTTTACCTGCCTAACTGCATAGTCAATAAACAGCAGAATTACTTTTATTTTATACACACATATATAAATGACCCTAAATGACACTCTGTTAAAATGTAAAGTAATGACAATACAGCGTGTATAACAGTGTTTAATGATGTGTCCCCTCAAAATAACTCAACACACAGACATTAATGTCTAAACCTTGGCAACAAAAGTGAGTGCACCCCTAAGTGAAAATATTCAAATTGATCCCAAAGTGTCTATATTTTGTGTGACCAACATTTTTTCCCAGCACTGCCCCAAGCCTTTTGGGCATGGAATTTACCAGTGCTTTACAGGTTGCCACTATAGTCTTCTTCCACTCCTTTATGATGACATTACGGAGCTGGTGAATGCAAGAGAAGTTGTGCTTCCCCTTCTTCAGTTTGAGGATGCCCCACAGATGCTCAACAGGGTTTAGGACTGGAGACATGCTTTGCTGCCCGACACCTTCACTCTCAGCTTCTTTAGCAAGGCAGTGGTCATCTTGGAGGTGTGTTTGGGTCATTATCATGTTGAATATTGCCCTGCAGCCCAGTTTCCAAAGAGAGGGGATCATGCTCTGCTTCAGCATGTCACAGTACATGTTGGCATACATGGATCCCTCAATGAGCTGTAACTTCCCAGTACGAGCAGCACTTATGCAGCCCCAGACCATGACACTCCCACCACCATGTTTGACTGACAGGCTGGCAGAACTCATATGTCTATTTCCTAAAGACAACCTCATGATATGACGCTGAGCATGTGCACTCAACTTCTTTGGTCGACCATGACATGGCCTATTCACACCTGAGACACTAATAAGTCACATGGCACTGGGGAGAATTACTATTGGGCCCAATTTCCTCTTAGGGGTGTAGTCACTTTTGTTGCCAAGGTTTAGACATTAATGGCTGTGTGTTGAGTGATTTTGAGGGAGCAAAACATTAAACACTGTTATACAGGCTGTGCACTCATTATTTAGCATTACAGCAGAGTGTAATTTCTTTGGTGTTATCGCATAAAAAGATATAAAAAAATATTTACAAAAAAATTGAGGCGTGTACTCACTTATGTGAGATACTGTACTTTTTTGCTGTATACAATACAATACATAATATTTGAGAGAGTGCTATTCGTGGGTGAGTTACAAAAGGAGAAAACACATTTTTCACCTTTTCTTTCTTTTTTGTTTTTAGACAATAACTCCTTTCTTGATTTTTGTTTGGCTTTGGTGAATGCTTTTTTTATAATATCTGTGGGATATAATATCTGTCCTTTTGTAACTCACCCATGAATAGCACTCTCTCAAATATTATACACCGTAACTGGTACATTTTAGAACAAGATCAGACATCAATAAAATAGCGATAAATCAACCGATCATCACCTTTAAAAGGAACAAAACTCTAGGTGACTATATAAAAAATGTAGCCAAAAAAACAAAGAAAAAACAGACTGATTGGCTCACAGATACAACAATGGCCACATTTAAAATTGCCCTGTGATCTCCTATCTGTGAATACAATCTTAATAAATGCACGTTTAGACTGGGCCCCAAAATAATAGAAGTTAAACAATTAATAACATGTAATACTACATTTGTAGTATATTGTTTGATTTGTCCCTGTGGACACTTCTATATTGGCAAGACAAAGAGGAGGCTATTTGAAAGAATAAGGGAACATGCGAGGTCTATAGTAACCGGTAAAAGTGTACCGAGACTCATTACTCACGAGAGAGGTCCATGGAGGAGAATTTACATGGGCACTGTCACCAACTTTATTTTGTGATATGTTGTAGTACTTATGTACTACAACATATCTCTAATATACTTTTATTATTATTATTTTTTCATTAAAAAGGTTTAATTTACATTTAAAAACCGGCCACTGAAAAAGGACTGATTTTGGAGTGGCAATTAGTCCTTTTTCAGTTAGGCTGCACTCGCTCCCTGCCTGTCAATCAGACAGGCGGGAGCGAGCGCATTGGCGCCGCTGTCCCTGCATGCCCGCTGCCGGACTCTGCAGTAACTGCAAGTGTAATGACGGAACGGGGTATGCGGTGCGGGGGGGGGGGGTTGGGGGGGGGTTTGAGTGAACGGGCTAGTGCCGTAGCGGGGGGGGGGGGGGGGGTAACGGGCTAGCAAAAAAAAATAGAAAATAAAAAAGCTACCCTTTAACTGTATTAAATTTGCCGGCCTAGAGAGGATTGAAATAAATGAGAACGGAGGAGACAGGCATAGGACACTGCTCCAAAGGGAAGCTCACTGGATAGCGGAGCTTGATGCTATGGGAGCACTAGGCTTGAATGAGAGAAACGAGTTTTCAGCTTTCCTTTAAAGTTCTAGGTGTGGCCCTCTATTGTTCTTATATACCATATATGTTTTTATATATCATTTTAAAACACTAATATACATTTGGTCTGCATTAAGAGGCATTACCTGCAAACATGATGTCAATTCCGGGCCTGAAGAAACGCCCTGTGGGCGTGAAACGGGGCCGTCACTTCGGACAGGGCTCTGTCAGACCTCCTGCCCTGCCATAGACATCGCACCATATGTAGCCACTGTATCCAGCCTTCAATAAAGTTCACAGCATCATATCCGTGAGTGATCTTTGTCTTTTCCGGACTTTGACTCCTCCCATTCATGTTCTGAAAGATTACCTCCCAGTATTTCCTCAAACCTGCACAGTCCCAGATCATGTGGAGGAAATCCGCCTCTGGGTCGGAACACCTTTTAAAAGCAAAACCCCCTTCACCCACAAACATAGCCATTTTCTTAGGAGTACAGTATGTACAGTGGTCCCTCAACATACGATGGTAATTCGTTCCAAACGAACCATCGTTTGTCGAATCCATCGTATGTTGAGGGATTCGTGCAATGTAAAATATAGGAAGCTGTACTCACCTGTCCCCGCCGCTCGCGATGGTGTCCCCGGCGCTCCCGATGGTGACCCCGAGCCTCCGCTGGGCTCTCCTGGTCTTCTCCGGTCCTCGGCTGTCTTCTCCGGTCCTCGGCTGTCTTCTCCGGTCCTCCGCTGTCTTCTCCGGTCCTCTGCTGTCTTCTCCGGTCCTCTGCTGTCTTCCACAAGGCCTTACTGGGCCTGCGTAGCGACGTCATTACACCGCTGCGTACACCATTCCTATTGGATGACGTGCGCAGCAGCGTATTGACGTCATCGGAGAGGGCCGAGAAGACACCGGAAGCCCAGCGCTGGACCCGGAGGGCACCCCGAAGCATCGTGGAGGGGTAAGTAATACTTACCGCACCACACGGGGAACATTAAGCTGCTATCCGGCAGCAGCTTAAGCATTTTGCGCTGCCGGATAGCACTTAATGCGATGGCCCCGACATAAAAAAGCATCGTATGTCGATGCTGACATCGACATGCGATGGTCTCTGAGAGGCCATTGTATGTCGATTTGATCATATGTCGGGGCCATCGTAGGTCGGGGGGGTGACTGTATTTTATAAGATTCTGAGTTGAGTGGTTCTATCATTGTAATTAATAGAAATAGCATTGACGTTTTTAAAGGGGTACTCTGGTGGAAATTTTTTTTTTTTTTTTTTTTTTTTTTTTTTTTTTACATCAACTGGTGCCAGAAAGTTTATCAGATTTGTAAATGACTTCTATTAAAAATCTTAATCCTTCTAGTACTTATTAGCTGCTGAATACTACAGAGGAAATTATTTTCTTTTTTGGAACACAGAGCTCTCTGCTGACATCATGACCACAGTGTTCTCTGCTGAAACCTCTCTCCATTTCAAGAACTGTCCAGAGTAGGAGAAAATCCCCATAGAAAACATATGCATGTCCTCCATAAAAACCTCCACTCCGCCCTGTCAAACGCTTTAGTGACTTCTAAGGACAAGATGGAGCGGAGGGATCCCTCACTCTTCAGCAAACTAAGGAATAGCCTATCGATGTTATGTGACATCTGGCGACCTGGAATGAAACCGGTTTGATCCCTGGCCACCAACCCGCCGATCACCCCCGATAATGTCTTTGCTGAAGTTTTGCCCAAAAATTTTTGTGTCCGTATTTAGCAGTGATATTGGCCTATAAGACTCCCTGTATGTGGGGTCCTTCTCTTTCTTTAATATCAAGATAATGTCTGCTTCTGACATTGAGGCTGGAAGGCGACCCATTTGACAGGATTCATAAACTGTCTCCCAAAGTATGGGGGCCAGTGTCTCGGAGTATTTTTTATAAATTTCGAAAGGGAGGCCATCCGGCCCTGGAGATGAGCCATTTGGAGATGAGTGAATTACCTCACTTACTTCCTGCAACATGATGGACTTCTCCATTTCCTCTCTGTTCCTCAGTAATTCTGGGGACATTGATTCTAGAAAGATATTTTTGCAGGTCGGCATCTGTAGGGTGGCATTGGGAAGTATATAGGTCAGTAAAATAATCCAAAAAGGATTGCTCAATCTTTGCTTCCTGAACAGTCTGATGGCCAGACTGCAAACACAAAGCTTCAGTCCTAGCAAAAAGTTTACTGGGTCTACCTCCCTCTGAAAAATATCTATAGCCCCCCCCAAAAAAAAAAAGATTTTGTGCTTTTTCCTAGTATAAAAAGCCCCAGCGTTCGCTGTTTCTCCTTAAAGGGGTTGTGCGCCACCCTGGCTTTCGGAGCTCCGCACGCAGCATCCGGAAGTTCATTACTCCGAACGCTGTGTGCGGGCTTCCGTGTTCGTGGCGGCCCCCTCGTGACTTCATGCCCGCCCCCTCTACCAAAGTCTATGGGAAGAGGGCGTGACGTCACGCCCGGCGGCCACGAACATGGAAGCCCGCACACAGAGTAATGAACTTCCGGACACTGGGTGCGGAGCTCCGAAAGCCAGGGCAGCGCACAACCCCTTTAAGTACTGTTGACAGTTAATGGTGGTGACTCAACTTTAATTGTTCTTCTACATCCCTGACTTCTGCCCGGAGAGGTGTTTCTTTCTGTCTAAATAATTTCTTTTTGTATACTATTTCCTTAAGCAGGATGCCTCTGAGGTATGCCTTTAAGGTGTACCATATGATTTCAGGGATAGCTGACCCCTTATTACGATGCCAAAACATAGAGATCTCTTGCTTAATAAAATCGTCTTTATTAAGAATTGCTTGTCAATGGGCGTTCAGTTTAAAGGTTCTTACAGAAGACCCCCCCCCCCCCTCCACACACAGGTCAATAACTACTGCTAATAAAATATGGTCAGAAACAGAACGTGAGTCGCTGCAAGTTTTCCTAACTTTGCCCTTAGCTTGATGGTTACAGATTAACAGAGTCATATGAGGAGCTATAGCACGTAAACTGTGACTTGTTCACGTATAGGACCCTCCACATACCTAGCCACCCAATTTCTTCCAAGAGTCTAGATAGGAGTGTATTCGATTGGGGGGGGGGGGGGGGGCGGCTGAGTACTCCTGCCCCTGCTCCTCTTATCTTGACTTGGATCAATAACTGCATTCAGATCATCCAATAGAAAAATAGGTAGCTTTCTTTTATCCTTTAAGAATTTAACCAGAATCTAAAGAACCTCAAGGGAGAATGGGGGAGGAACATATACAAATGTCAGCACCAGGTCAACTTTCTCCAATGCTCCATGGAAGAAGATGAATCTTCCTCTCTGGTCTACAAATTTGGATTTCAGTGTAAAATTGACCCTATTATGGATTAATACACAAACTCCCGCAGAATATCCAGAACAAACTGTGTGATACTCCTGAGAGCCCCACCTCTTCCTAACTTTCTGCACCGTTTCACTTGTTAAGTGGGTCTCCACCAAGGAAACTATTGCTGGGAGGTGTCTTGTTATATAGTCAAACACTGCACATCATTTTATACGATCCACCATGCCCCTGACGTTCCACATAACAATAAGGGGGGAAAAAAGGGGGAACTTTAATTATCTGACAGGGTCATTATGAAGAGGGGTCTATTCTTATTATTAGTTGCTATTATTGGTCTTCATATGAAAAAAAATCAATAAAACTAATGCACAAAAAAAAAAAAATCACACCATTTTCAAAAGATACTTCATAGTATTCACTTCACCTATCTCTGGTTTTAATATTTACACTGATTGATGTAAATAAATATATCCTTATTTTAATATGTAACATATATACATATATGTAACATATATATCCATATACAAAAAATCCACAATACATAAAACATAGCATATACAACATGTAAAATGTATGTGTGTGTATATATATATATATATATATATATATATATATACCATATCCATATATAACATGCAACATTTATAATATATAAGAATATATAACCAAACATCCTCCCACTCCATAGATGTTCTCACTACTCATCACTCACACCAGGTACCATACATGTCCATAGCCTAGACTTTCTTCACCTTTTAAAGATCCCAGGATAAGGATAAAAGCTGCAAGTATTCTCGTCATCTTACTGCACTGGTCAGAGATGGACATAAAAGAGGGGAGTAGATGGTGAAGATGAAGACAATGGGTAAAAGTTGGATGGTCTAGATAAAGTCTAGGTAAAGAAGAGCATTGGATTATGGAAAAGAAAGAGAAAAATGGACAGTAAAGGTAAAGCAGTTGAGTGGATGTGAAGAAAACTCTGCTGCCTTAGATTCTGTATCTAGTGAATAAGGAAACAGAACATTAAACCACAAAACTCTCAGGGCTCGAAAACACAAGGTGACCTCACAGAGGGATCTCAGCACCAACACCACAGATTAGCCCTGCCACAGTGTGTCCTCATCTTGGCCTTCCATATGCTCCTTGGCAGATCAGATGTTCCTTTGGTGGTGGCATGGCTCTACCACTGCACTATTTTATATCCATATTGCCCTTTGCTACTACCTGTAACATGCAGACAATCAACCTAGTAGGCAGACAATGTTGTCACCCTGAGCTTAGAGACGGGATGACAGCGATGAGCCCTAAAGACAGTTCAGGCTTAAGATTTGTAATAAAACTAACAATTGTAACAGAAGAAATAGCAGTCGGCACTGGTATCACGATTGCCCTACTCTGCTGCACCGGAGTCACGTTGGGCTATGTGGATAGGTAATACCGATAATCTGGGGTGCTCAATCCTTGCAGCAGAAAATCAGCGAGACAACCATTGTAGAAGAAGTAATGCTGGAGGCACTCAACATGTAAACTGTAAAATTCTGTACCTTCTTTCAACTGGAGAATCATATCACAAAGTGCAGGTAACGGCGTGACAGCACTTCTTCAGAACCCCCCCCCCTCACCTGTCAGGGTGGAATAAATACTCCTTCTCTCTGACATAGGTAAGGTGAGGCATTTACAAAAGTGAATTTAAAAACAGTGAAAACACAAGAAATACACATTAAAAATAATACTATGTGCAAAGGATGTTCTGTAATATTTACCGACTATACAAATACACCTAAATGTAATCTGTCATGTAAGCCTTAATTGCCTTCTGCCTGTGTGCATATTATCCATTTTGCTTCTTGCTGCAGAAGTTTACGTTTATCTGTACCTTCCTTCATGATTACTCGTTCAATTCCAAAAAAAACAAAAGTGACTTAGGATTTTCATCATGCATTTCCCAAACATGATCTATAAGCCGAGTAGACCCTTTCCTAGTTTTTAGGGAATGCACGTTTTCTCTAAACCGTGTATTCATGGAACAGATTGTGCAGCCAATATAAAATCTACTGCATGTACCCTTTATTCCATATACAGTACAACATAGGAAGTTCTGCAGCAAAAAGCATTTTTAAAACCAATTAGTTCGCCTCCTATGGTGATAGACTTGTCCGCACACAAATAACTACACCATGAACATGTACCTCATTTGTGGTTGCCTGGGGTAACAGAGCTGCGTAACCAATTGGTTTTGTGAAGGCCAGTAAATCTACTATGCACCACCATCTCACCAATGTTTTTACATCTTTTGGAAGCATTCGGAGGTTTATTTACTGTGACTGAGGCTAAATCTGCATCATTTTGCAGTAAAATTCAATTATCATTAATTGATTTCCATATTTTTTCCTGCTACAGGATTGTATTTAAATCCTTTGTCAAAATGTATTGACTGATTGCTGCATCCTTTACTTACTGACATTCCGACGTTAGTGAAGGATACAAATGAATTTTTAAAAACTCTAGAAGGTATGTCATGGTCAGAATATGGTCTCTTGATGTCCATTGACATCGACAGCCTATATACTAGTATTACACAGGACATGAGTATTGAGGTCATAAGAGCACTACTGCAAGAGTCTGACAAAAGCAACCAGTTCATAGATTTTGTATGCATCTGTCTTTTATTTTGTCAGGGAAAACTTTTCAGTTTGAGTATTCTTGGTTTGCACAGATGGGAGGTGTGGCCATGGGTACACTGATCATATGTATCCTGGCCGACCTCTTCGTCGCTATGTTTGAAAAAAGACATATATTTACATATATTTATTTACCCTTATTTGAAACATATTCATTGCTACAGACGATTCATGGATGACATGTTTATTGTTTGGACAGACATGGAGTCCTCTTTTGAGGACTTCATCTCCGTTCTAAATGTTTCCAATAACATGAACTTAAAGTTCACTTGGAAAATTGGTCGCCATGAATTAGAATTCCTAGATGTCCTTGTCAGATTGAAGGAAGGTAATCTGAGCACTATTGGTAACAGAAAGCCGACAACTCATTGTTACACTATACAAGCTACCATCCGGAACATGCCGGGTCAGCTATGCCATACGAGCAGTTTTTAAGACTCAAGCTGTCAGGATTCAGCAGTCTGGTGGTGGATCTTCTGTGTCAGAGAGGGATTGACGTGAACCGTACTGGAGGACCGGTTCTAAGTTGCTACTGGTTTTCACCAGAGCCCACCGCAAAGCGGGATGGTCTTGCTGCGGTGGTAGCAACTAGGTCGTGTCCACCGGTAGCAGCTCAACCTCACTGACTGCTGAGACAGGCGCGGTACAGAAGGACAAGGCAAGAGCAAGGTCGGACGTAGCAGAAGGTCAGGGCAGGCAGCAAAGATCGTAGTTAGGGGCAACAGCAGAGGGTCTGGAACACTGGCTTGGAACAGACACAAAACGCTTTCACTGGCACTAGGCAACAAGATCCGGTGATACCAGGAAGGGGAAGTGGGTTTTTATAAGGAGGACACAGGTGCAGGTACTGATTGGGCCAGGCGCCAATCAATGGCACACTGGCCCTTTAAATCTCAGAAAGCCGGTGCGCGCGCGCGCGCCCTAGGGAGCGGGGCCGCGTGTGCCGGGACTGAGCAGATGGAGGACGGGGCAGGTGAGGAGATTGGGATGCGAGCCGCGGGCGGCCTCGTCCCGCTACGCGGGTCGCATCCCCGCCGGTGGCACTAATGCAGCGCTACCGGTCAGCGGGTCTGACCGGGGAGCGGCATAGAGGTGAACGCCGTGAGCGCTCCGGGGAGGAGCAGGGACCCGGAGCGCTCGGCGTAACACAAGCATTTCAATAGTGCTCCCTCAGATTATGTGTTCCAGGCTGCCGAATTATGGCAGCGTTTACTTAATAGAGGCTATCCGACATCAGTAATAGACAAAGCAATGCCTAAAAGGGATATAAAGGAACCAAGTCCATGGAAAAAGATGAGTTAGGAACAAATAGAAATAACAATGAGAGATTTTCTTTTGCATTTAAATACAGTCCTGTAAATTTAGGAAATCAATTAATGATAATTGTTTTTTACTGCAGAATTGTGTAGATTTAGCCTCAGTCACAGTAAATAAACCACTGATTGATTTCAAAAGATGTAAAAACATTGGTGACATGGTGGTGCATAGTACATTTACTGGCACTAACAAAACCAATTGGCTACGCAGCACCGTTACCCAAGGCAACCAAAAATGTGGTACCTGCTCATGGTGAAGTTATTTGTTTTCGGAATTTTTTTTTTAAACAGTCATATTACAAAAAGTCATTCATTTTCATCAGGAACAACATATACATTTTTTTGGATCTGAGAGTGCCCATTTAAGAAAAGATCTAGACATTGACCAGGTGGTACCGTTATCCTGCTTTATATTTGGTGGGATAACACTGTGATCAATCAGTTTTGGTCCACTGTCTTTATAATCACACTAGCTCAGTACCTGCCGTTGCCCAGTTTTTCCTTCCTAATGATTGTTGGGGAGGAAAATTAACAAAGGAGGAAGCTTTTGACTTCATATCCCGTCCTCATATATTGTTGTCATATCCTAACCCCATATCCCGACCTCCTATCCCGTCCTCCTATCCCGTCCTCCTATCCTGTCCTCCTATCTCGACCTCCTATCCCGACGTCCTATCCCATCCTCCTATCCCGTCCTCCTATCCTGACCTCCTTTCTGGTTTTCTATTTCAACCTCCTATCCTGACCTCCTATCCCGACCTCCTATCCCGACCTCCTATCTCGACCTCCTATCTCGACCTCCTATCCCGACCCTCTATCCTGTCCTCCTTTCTGGTTCTCCTATTTCCACCTCCCATTCCGTCCTCCTATCTTGACCTCCTATCCCGACCTCTTATCCTGTCCTTCTATCCCATCATCCTATCCCATCCTCCTATCTTGACCTATCTCGACCTCCTATCCCCTCCTCATATCTCGACCTCCTATCTCGACCTCCTATCCTGTCCTCCTATCCCGACCTCCTATCCCGTCCTCCTTTCCCGTTCTCCTATCTTGACCTCCTATCCCGACCACCTATCCTGACCTCCTATCCTGTCCTGATATCCCATCCTCCTATCCCGTCCTCCTATCTCGACCTCCTATTCCGATCCATAATATGTGTACCAGCTATTGAAATATCTCCAGCCGTACAGAAGTTATGTGGGAACATACATTTCCCATTGATTTGCATGGGACTTTAAACATAAACCCCAACCTTGGCAAATGGGGGTGAGTAAGGGTTAAATTACCTATCCTATGTTTGTTGTTGACATACAAGTAACATGTGTGCCAAATTTCATGTTAATATCTTTTTTTTATTTTTATAAGATGTTAAAGGGGTACTTCGGCGCTTAGACATCACACACCCCATCCAAAGGACAGGGGACAAGATTCCTGACCGCAGGGGTCCCACCGCTGGGGACCCCCGCGATCCTGCATGCAACACCCCAGTAAAAATCGGCGCCCGAAGCACTCTCCCCCCCGGCCCGACCACAGGGCCGGCGCACCCACGACGCCACGCCCCCGCGCGTTCATGTTAATATCTTAAACGGTTTGGACGTGATTGTGGAACATACACACATACAGCTTCTAGCTTCAAAAATGACGGACTTCCATACAAACTTTCAACTCCTTTTTCACCCCCTTAAGGGTTGAATTTCGAAAAATTCTTTCCTATTCCTCGTCTACATCTTAAAAAACAACACCAGGTTTCTAGGTCCAAGGGTTTAGGCTGGTTGTTGATGAGTCAGTGAGTCAGGCCTTCTCTTTATATACATATAGATTTCCGGGAGCAACCAGAGATCACCTCCTCAAAGTTGTTTGCTGTCTTTTTTACCTGGTAAGCTGGCACAAATCAAACATAATGTTCTAAAATATCTTATAAAGTCAGCTATGTCTGTCATCCCTTGACATTGGCAATCCTCTGTGGCACTCTCTGTACAGAAAGGGATCTCTGAGGTTTTTTACCTCTGTCGTGTAGAGACTCTGTTGTCTGACAATACAGACATGCTGAAAAGTTTTATAAGACTTGGTCTGGCTGCCTTGAGTTCTGGGAATGCCCTGATCCGGCAGAGATGCCCGGACAAAGGTTGTATGGACTTAAATACATTTTGGGGTGGCAGCATCCCAGGATCGGCACTATTACTCCTCCTACCGTGATTGGTAGCACTTGCTAGAGTTGTGATTCTTAGTTTTTTCACCCTGTTTTATCCAGTCTGTTCAGCTGCTGCACTTTTTTGATGACTCCCTATTTGGGATTTATTTGTGCCTGTGGTGTTTCCTTATTATGTTCTCTTATCTGTTTCCAATCCCTTCTCATCTTAACATGCAGTAACACATACCGTTGTGGTGATTTACCAATTATACTCTATATCTTCAGTGAAGTGGTACAGGTTTTGCCGCTCATTCCTCCTTTTTTTACGCAATATTTTTACATTTATTAAACTATGTATATATTTAATATATATATATATATATATATATATATATATATATATATACACACTAGCTGAGTACCTGGCATTGCCCGATTCTTCCTTCCTAATCCTTATTATGCAGGAAAATCAACAGAGAAGGAAGCTTTTGACTTCATATCCCGTCCTCATATATTGTTGTCATATCCCAACCCCATATGCCGACCTCCTTTCCCGTCCTCATAACGTGACCTCCTATCCCGTCCTCCTATCTTGACCTACTATCCCGTCCTCCTATCACGAACTCCTATTTCGACCTCCTATCCCCACCTCCTATCTCACCCTCCCATCCCAACCTCCTATCCCGACCTCCTATCTCGACCTTCTATCCTGTCCTCCTATCTCAACCTCCTATCTCGCCCTCCCATCCTGAACTCCTATCCCGTCCTCCTATCCCGACCTCCAATCTCGACCTCCTATCTTGACCTCTTATCCCAGCCTCCTATCCCATCCTCCTTTCCCGTCCTCCTATCTCGACCTCCTATCCCGTATTCCTATCCCGATCCGTAATAAGTGTACCAGGTATTGAAATATCTCCAGCCGTACGGAAGTTATGTGGGAATATACATTTCCCATTGATTTGCATGGGACTTTAAACAAAAACCCAGACCCTCACAAATGTGGGTAGTTAAGGGTTAAATTAACTATCCTATATTTTAAGTGAACATATAAGTAACATGTGACCAAGTATTATTAAAATATCTCCAGCTGTTTGGAAGTTATGCAGTAACATTTATTTCCCATAGACTTGTATGGGACTTTAAACAAAAACCCTGACCCTGGCAAATGGGGGTGAGTAAGGATTAAATTACCTATCCTTTGTTTGTTGTTGACATATAAGTAACATGTGTGCCAAGTTTCATGTCAATATCTTTAGCCGTTTGGGCGTGATAATGGAACATACACACATACACACACATACACACATTGGGGTTTATTTACTAACGTGATCCAGACTCTTTTTTGTCGGGTTTTGCGCCCAAATTGTGTCGAACGTCCCTTGCGACACCATTTGCGACCAAAAAAAAACAAAACCCTCCATTTTACAACCCGATAAAGTGAGCGTGGTCCCGACAAAAGGGGCGTAGGGCGTGGCCCTGACAGTTTTGGAAAATCCCAACATATTTACTAAGGTTTCCACCGAAAAAGGGGTGTACTTGAGCTGAGAAAAACCCGACAGATCAGAACAGTTGTAAAAAAAAAGCTAAATGTAGGGGAAAAAGTGCAAAATGTAGGGAAACCTTAGTAAATACCTTGGGAAAATACCAGTGGGAAATCAAAACCCACAAAGAAACCTACACTCCACTCTTAGTAAATAAATCCCATTGAGTTTTATATATATAGACTAGCTGAGTACCCGGCATTGCCCGGTTTTTCCTTCCTCATCCTTGTTGGGTAGGAAAATAAACAAAGGAGTAAGCTTTTGACTTCATATCCCGTCCTCATATATTGTTGCCATATCCCAACCTCCTATCCCATCCTCCTATCTCGACCTCCTATCCAATCCTCCTATCTCGACCTCCTATCCCATCCTCCTATTCCGACCTCCTATCCTATCCTCCTATCTCGACCTCCTATCTTGACCTCCTATCCCGACCTCCTATCCCGACCTCCTATCCCGTACTCCTATCTCGACCTCCTATCCCATACTCCTATCCCGTCCTCCGATCTCGACCTCCTATCTCGACCTCCTATCCCGACCTCCTATCCTGTCCTCCTATTCTGTCCTCCTATCTCGACCTCCTATCCCGTCGTCCTATCCCGACCTCCTATCTCGACCTCCTTTCCCGACCTCCTATCCTGTCCTCCTATCCCGACCTCCTATATCGACCTCCTATCCCGTCCTCCTTTCCTGTCCTCATATCTCGACCTCCTATCCCGACCTCCTATCCCGACCTCCTATGTCGACCTCCTATCCCGACCTCCTATCTCGACCTCCTATCCCGACCCATAATGTGTGTACCAGGTATTGAAATGTGTCCAGCCGTACGGAAGTTATGTGGGAACATCCATTTCCCATTAATTTGCATGGGACTTAAACAAAAACCCGACCCTCACCAATGGGGGTAGTTAAGGGTTAAATTAACTCTCCTATATTTTAAGTGGACATATAAGTAACATGTGACCAAGTATTATCTAAATATTTACAGCCAGTTGGGAAATATATGTTACTGCATAACTTCCATAGACTTGTATGGGACTTTAAACAAAAACCCCTCCCCTGGCAAATGGGGGTGAGTAAGGGTTAAATCACCTATCCTATGTTGACTTCATAACCTGTCCTCATATATTGTTGTCATATCCCAACCCCATATCCCGTCCTCATATCCCGACCTCCTATCCTGACCTCCTAACCCGTCCTCCTATCTCGACCTCCTATCTCAAGCTCCTATCTCGACCTCCTATCCTGACCTCCTATCCCATCCTCCTATCTCGACCTCCTATCCCGGTCCTCCTATCCCATCCTCCTATACCGACCTCCTATCACCGACCCTAATATGTGTACCAGGTATTGAAATATCTCCAGCCGTACGGAAGTTATGTGGGAACATACATTTCCCATTGATTTGCATGGGACTTTAAACAAAAATCCCGACCCTCACAAATGGGGGTAGTTAAGGGTTAAAGGGGTACTCCGGTGAAAAACTATTTTTTTTTTTTAAATCAACTGGTGCCAGAAAGTTAAACAGATTTGTAAATTACTTCTATTAAAAAATCTTAACCCTTCCTGTACTTATTAGCTGCTGAATACTACAGCGGAAATTCTTTTCTTTTTGAAACACAGAGCTGTCTGCTGACATCATGAGCACAGTGCTCTCTGCTGACATCTCTGTCCATTTTATGAACTGTCAAGAACAGCATATGTTTTCTATGGGGATTTCCTTTTACCCTGGACAGTTCCTAAAATGTCAGCAGAGAGCACTGTGCTCATGATGTCAGCAGACAGCTCTGTGTTTCAAACGGAAAAGAATTTCCACTGTAGTATTCAGCAGCTAATAAGTACAGGAAGGATTAAGATTTTTTAATAGAAGTAATTTACAAATCTGTTTAACTTTCTGGCACCAGTTGATTAAAAAAAAAAAAGTTTTTCACCGGAGTACCCCTTTAAATAAACTATTCTATATTTTAAGTTGACATATATGTAACATGTGACCAAGTATTATCGAAATATCTCCAGCCATTTGGAAGTTATGCAGTAACATATATTTCCCATTGACTTGTATGGGACTTTTAACATAAACCCCGCCCCTGGCAAATGGGGGTGAGCAAGGGTTAAATCACCTATCCTATGTTTGTTGTTGACATATATGTAACATGTGTGCCAAGTTTCATGTTAATATCTTTAGTCGTTTGGACGTGATGCTGGAACATACACACATACATACACACACATACATACATACACACATACATACACACACATATACACGTTGAGTTTTACAGTTTTTATAGATATATATAGATATGTATAAAGTTTATTTACTTTTGCACAGAATACATTTCAGTAGCTCTTTTTTGCTTTGTGTTCAGTGCATATAGGAGCTTACAATAAGGCTAACCTTACAACATAGGGGCTTATGCATTTTGCACTATTAGGTTAGGGTCACATGTGACGTATTTTGCTACTGTGTATTTTCCTACCCAGTGAAGTCAATGGGCAGCAAAATACACAGCTGATTTTGCTACCCTTTTGACTTCACTGCACATGTGACCCTAACCCTATGATACTATAGTATAGTTATTTTTGGCCCAATGTTTACTTTTAACAGCATACAAAATTACTGTTGTTGCAGGTTTTCCCAGGTTATAAAGCAAAGCAAAACTGACGGCTCTCCTCAGCTGAATGCTTACTCCTGCGCCTGGATTAGCCGGCAGTGTTCCCGGTTCACAGCAGTACAGAGAAAGGAAGGAATTTCCAGCACGGGATGAATGCAACAGGTTCTTTATTACGGATCACATGGAATGCACAGGTAACACCAACGCGTTTCGGGTCAAGTTGGACCCTTAATCGTGGCATGACTAAGGGTCCAGCTTGACCCAAAACGCGTTGGTGTTACCTGTGTATTCCATGTGATCCGTAATAAAGAACCTGTTGCATTCATCCCGCGCTGGAAATTCCTTCCTTTCTCTGTTTTCCCAGGTTATGGTGCAGCCCAAGACATTACATCACTAGTCAGATGTTCAAAGGGAGCCTGTCTTTTCTTAAATTGGAGGAACGACCGCTGGGTGGTAGGAAGATTATTCTGCAGTGAATTGTAGGTTTGCAACAGCTGTAGGCACCCTGGTTAGAAAACACTGGTCTATTGCATTGAAGGGAGAACAGGTGAGTTTCAATGGGTGGGTGGCTGATGTATAGGAGGGAAAAAAATTACCTCACACTTACAAACAAGGAATTATGGGACTTGTAGTGCGAGAAAGGGAACTCCAACAGGAAATAACCACAGCATTATTGTATTCTCACAAGTGTGGATCCTTCCTAAGCATGCTCATAACTGTCTGGCAGGTAAGTACTAAAATCATCATATGGTGAATAACCACTTTAAGTAGCATCTCTAGAGTGTGAATGTGTTGAGGCAGCCTCTTACCGAGAGACCTGTATGGTAGTCTCTCTACAAGGTCAGAGGAGGTTGCCGAGTACAGCTTGGGATGACACTGCTCCTGGTAAGAATTCCTGAAACCAGTTTGGCTTTTGTGGAACTTTTTTTTTTTACTATGAATTCCCATCAAAGTCCTAATCCTCAACAGTGCTTCCTATTTCAGGAAGGTATGCAGTTTCCCAGTAGAGATTCTGCTTCTAAGATGTATAGGTTGGGGTTGCAGTGCTGTTGCTGTGTTTCCTTGCATTGCGCTTACATTGTCATTGCCTAATACATTTTTCGATTTTGCTACTAGTGTCAGAATTTTAAAGCGCATATGGGAAAGCCCCATTTAAAAACACTGCTCCATATACTCTGTACGATAGAATTTGCTAGCATGTGTGGGTAGAGCTTCCCAGCCGAGCCTCCCTCTTAACCAAGGGTATTTAGTCTCTGACAGCCCTTCAGGCTGAGCATATATGTGGTCTTGCAGAGCTC
The DNA here is from genome assembly GCF_029499605.1 of Hyla sarda. Classification (NCBI taxonomy): domain Eukaryota; kingdom Metazoa; phylum Chordata; class Amphibia; order Anura; family Hylidae; genus Hyla; species Hyla sarda. The sequence goes on along the minus strand of NC_079194.1, from coordinate 140,512,882 downwards.
TTCAATTAGCTAGGCTATCCAGGCAAAAAGCCTGTCTCTGTGGCAACCATATCCATATCATGGAAATAAATTGAAGACTTCAATATATAATCATCCCTGTGAAATCTCCAGACTGGAGAAAAGAGTCAGAGAAAAAAAAGATTCACAAGTGCCTCTTTCCATTCCTGGTACCTGCCCAGGCTTCAGTCCAAGCCAAGGGCTTTGTTGCTGTCATATTATGTCTCTGTTCAGACCTGCATCCCGCAAAGGAAACTGCTGCTCAATATCCTTATTTTATTTCTACACAATTCACTGCCAGGAACTACAAAACCGATTGAGACTGTGGTACAGTACAATTCACACCTTTTATTAAAATACAAGAATAACAAACAATAGTGGAATCCAGGGACTTGGTCAAACACAACCAGGTTTAGGAGCCAAAGTGGGAACTCTGGAATAGCTGAAATCAGGATACCGAAGGCAGTGTAGTCAAAATTTAAAACCAGAGTCAGGAACCAGAATGGATGTCAACCAGGCCAGGGTCTACACAAAATCACAGACAGCAATCAGTAATCACCAAAATATGGCTAACCTAAAAACCTGATTTAAATAATTGGCTATTTTTGATGACACATTTCTTTGAAGAGACCAAGCTCCAGGTACGCCAGTTACATAGTAAGTATGGTTGAAAAAACACATACCTCTATCAAGTTCAACCAAGGAATTGAAGGAAAGGGGGATGGTGGGATGAAGGGGAAGGGATGTGATTCTGATATATTTCTGCATAAGCATTAATGTTATTTTGTTCTAGGAATGTATCTAACCCTGTTTTAAAGCTTTCAACTGTTTCTGCTGTGACCAGTTCCTGAGGTATACTGTTCCATAAATTCACAGTTCTTATGGTAAAGAAGGCTTGTTTACCTGCCTCCGACGCGTCCGATCGGCGATTGATTGCTCAAAGCCTGAAATCCAGGCTTGAGCAATCGACCCAATGCCAAGCCAGAACTCTTCTGGCTTGGCAGTAATCCCGCTTAGCTTTTTATATTCCGTAACTGGAGCTAAGCTGATACCAGGGAACATCGCCTGAAAAGGTGATGTAATGTGCTGATTTGCATATTCCCCTACCCAGAATACCTGCGGAGTGCTTAGTGGCCCTTGAAAGCTCTGTCACACCAGGAGTGGTGAACTCTCCCTAAGTTAAATACTCATCCCGTTTTTTAGTTATATAAGATTTCTCCTTATGGTGTCCCGTTACAACCCAGGCCCTGGACATTCCGGGAGAAAACTTTGAAAGAATATTATAGAAAAATGAGGGGATGTGCAATAATTATGACAGAAGTAAAAGCTATAACTGTATCTTTAGAAAAAAATATTAGCATAGGAAATGTGACTCATAGTGTACTGTATGTATATGATTTATAATATATACAAAGTAGAGAAAAATGCTGACCACATTCTTGTCACTCATTTGTTACTATTGGTTTTGGTACTAATCACTGTTTTTATTATTTTGTCATGTGGTGTCCACTTTATTTCTTTTTTATTTGCCACTTTTTTTCTTCTCTCTTTTCTTCTCTTCATCACGCAACTATAAAGTGCTTTTTTAAATGGACGATAAAATTCAGAATATGTTATAACAACCTTAGGGTATTTGTTGCTAATAAAGAGAGGTTTAGGGTAATAATGGTGATAGGGTATTTAAAGAGCATATGTGAAATATATTCACTTGATAATAATTTAAATATGTATACCATATATATATGTATATAATATGTGGATTAATGTTTGTAGATAATTGTACATAATGAGATCATTTGCCCATGCATTAGATTCGGCTATGGAATGCATAGGGCTAAGAACGATTTCATAGATATTCACTAGCACATCTCCGTAGTGCACACGCTCAGCGAACATAGGCAGCAGCGCTCCCACTTCTGGCATCTGTAAACACAAAGCGCACGTCAGAATGAGGGGAATAGGGTGTGCGCGCTGACGTTGTGACGCCAGATGAGGGCAGCGTGATTCTACGGCTGGACGCTGTGTGGGCGCCGACGGAAGACCGGAAACAGGATTAGCGTTTTTGCATACAGTTACATCAAGTGACATCTTCTCTTATTGGAGTTGTTCACTTTACTTTTTCTTCTCCATCCAACCCAGACCATCATGCTGATTTCTTCCAGTCACAACTCGTCTCCACAGAACCTGCAAGACAAACATTTTAGGCTCCAAACTTTTCCAGCACCTATAGTGCCCCAAACAGTAATAATAACCCCTTTGGTGTCTCACACAGTAGAGTGGGTAGATAAGTTGGAAAGAGTAGGCAGATCCCCCAGTAGATAGTAGCCCCTTGTATATAGTTGCAGTCCCAGGTATATAGTAGTAGCAGCCCCCTTTAGGTGGTAGGAGTACCAGACCCATTTAGGTAACAATAGTTACAGCTCCTTTTAGGTAGTGGTAGAAGTAGCCCCCTTTAGGTAGTAGTAAAAACACCCCCCTTTAGGTAGTAGTAGCAGCTGCCTAACTTAGGTAGTAGTAGCAGCAGCAGCCTCTTTAGGTAGTAGTAGCAGCCCCCATTAGGTAGTAGTAGCAGCCCCCTTTGGGTAATACAAGCAGCAGCCTCTTTTAGGTGGCAGTAGCATCAGCCCACTTAGCCTCTTAAAGGAGCACTTTAGTACTCTACTGTAGTGTAAGACACTTATCCCCTATCCATAGGACCCCCGGGATCTCCCGTATGGGGAAACTGGCGTGTCATCGACCCTCAGTGGGGTCGACAACACGCCCCCACGCACGAACGCTGCGTCTCCACCTCTCCTATAGAGATACATGGAGGGGTGTGTCGGCTGCGGCATCATCCTGCGGCTGATACATCTCCTGCACGGGAGAGCCGTGGCAGAGGATAGGGGATAAGTGTCTTACACTGCAGATTTCCTTTTTTCACCTGTTTATATCTTTATAACCAAGCCCGATTTTTCAAATCTGGCATGTGTCTCTTTAAGTGGTAATACCTCTGACATGCGTTTACTTAACGACACGATTCTGAGATAGTTTTTTTGTGACATGTTGTACTTTATAATAGTGGCAAATCTTTGTTCATTCATGCTGCATTTTTTGTGCATTTTTTGTGAAAAACTCAAAAATATTGTAAAAAATGTCAGTTTTTTTATTTATTTTTTATGGCATTCACTGGCATTCAAAAATTATATTATTTTTATTCTATGGGTCAGTACGATTATGGCAATACCCAATTTATAAAGCTTTTTTTAATGTTTTTCCTTTTCTAAACAAAATCCTTTTTCTCCCTTTTTGTGTTGTCATCTGAGAGAGATGCCTCCGCGACTACAGTCGCTCAACACAGGACACATATCACGGCGGTTCTAGCCGCACCTTCTAGCACTATACTCCGCAGCAATCCAGATCTGATGAAGGTCAATACCTGACCGAAACGTTATCTACTTGGATTGCGTATGAAATAAATCCCACTTAAGCATTATCTCGAGTGCCGAGTCATTTGTAGCATTTAAGTAAGGATTGGGACCCTACTCGTGCACCCACCATCTGGATCAAGAGTGCCATATTGTGTTACTAGTCAAGTACTGACAGCCATAACTTTTTTATTGGTACTATATTTGCAATTCATGCTACCTTTTGTTTTATTTTTATTCCACGTTTTTTTAAGTCATTACTACACTGACTAACAGTCTGTGCAATCCAGCCTATGGCTAGACCTCACAGGCTGCCATCAGCTAGCCCTCCTGCTGCCATGGCAACCAACGGGATCCCACAATTGCATCAAGGGATCGCCGTTGGTGGACGGGGGGAGCCCCCTCCCCCTGTCAACCCCATAGATGCCATGATCAGGACTGATAATGGCATCTATAGGGTCAATGCTGTAAAGACTGACGCCATCCCGGTCTTGGCAGCTGCTGTGATTGACAGCCAGGTCCCGCAGGCAATCTCCTGCAGCGCATCGTGCTGTGAAGGAGATCGCTAGGATGTATGTATACATCATAGGGCGGGAAAGGGTTAAGGTAGTAGTAGTAGCAGCAGCCCTCCTGGCTGGACAGCAAAGTGAGTTTTGAGCACAGAGGTTTTTTTTTCTCTGTGGTGTTTTTTTAATTTTTTTTTTTAAAGGCCTCAGGCTAAACTTAAATATGTGGCTCTCACTGACTAAGGTTTTAATGGGGTTATCCAGCTAAATCTTTTTTTTCAATAAATATGTTCATACTGCATGTTAACATAAAAGCCTATAACATCTTCCTCGCTCCCTCCTAGCCTTCGATACCCTGTCCGCACCCACTCACCTCTGAACTTCCCTTCCCTGAGCTGGCTGGGGCTTCCCTTCACTGGAGACTGGGTGTGGACCGGGTACCAAAAACTGTGAGGGAGCGAGGAAGGGGTTATAGGCTTTTATGTTAACATGCAGCATGAACAGATTTATTGAAATTTTTTAAGCTGGATAACTCCTTTAATGAAATAACGCCCCACCTCCCGCCACACACTCATACACATACACCGCCAAAAAAGCACTTAAAGGGGTACTCTAGCCCTAAGAAATCTGATGCCTCCTCCCATAGGCTTGCATTGAGGGGGGGTTGACATCACAAGGTGGTGGAGTCGTGACACTCTCGGCCCTGGGGTCGTCAGGCTTCAGACACGAGCCTCCAGCGCTTCGTGCAGCTGAGACAGGTGGGTGCTGCATGTAGGGCTGGCGTTAGGAGGGGGGGTAACCTGGGCAGTTGCCCAGGGCCCTCATCCAAATGGGGGCCCCGTAAAAGCTTTAGGACGCACTATTGCATTTTGATGCAATTTGTTTTTTTTCAATTGGATTTTGTAATAACACCTTTCATTCTACCATAAAATGTACAGCGCAACCAAAAAAATATTATTTTGTTGGGAATTTGAAAAGAAAACCGCAAGTTTGCAAATTTTGGAGGATTTTAGTTTTCATGCAGTGCACTTTAAGGTACTCTTTATTCTGTAGGTCAATACAATTTAAATGATCTCCATATTATACAGTATGCATTTCTATCATTGTACTAGTTTAAAAAACACTCAGACTTTTTAACAAAATTTTAAAATGGAATCTGACCCCTATAACTTTCTAATTTTTCCATATACAGGGCTGCATGAGGGCTAATTTTTTTGTGCCGTGATCTGTAGTACAGTAAGGAGCATGAAGGTGGGCATTATTACACAGTACGGGGCACAAAAGGGGCATTTGTACAGTGCAGGGCATTAAGAGGAAAACTATTACTGTGTAAAGAATAAAATGAGCGCTATTACTGACAGGCAGCACTGAGAAGATCACTGTTATAGTACATGTGGGCGCTATTTCTAATAGACAGCACTGAGGAGCTCACTGTTAAAGTTTATGTGGGAGCGCTATTACTTACAGGCAGCACTGAAAAGATCACTGTTATAGTATATGTGGACAGGGCCCTAGCTATAGAGGTAGCAGAGATAGCAGTCGCACCGGGGCCCTGGTGCCTAAGGGGGCCCCAAAGCACATCTTCCCCATAAGAGAGCAGTACAATAATTAGCATATGGGGCCCTGTTGCAGATTTTGCATCAGGGCCCTAAAGCTACAAGCTACACCTCTGTATGTGGGTGCTATTACTGATAGGCAGCACTGAGAAGATCACCATTATATTATATGTGGGGACTATTACTGACAGGCCGCACTGAGAAGATCACTTTTATAGCATATGTGGGCACTATTACTGACAAGCAGCACTGAGAAGATTACTGTTATAGTATATGTGGGCGCTATTACTGACAGGCAGCACTGAGACGATCACTGTTATAGTATATGTGGGCGCTATTACTGACAGGCAGCACTGAGACGATCACTGTTATAGTATATGTGGGCGCTATTACTGACAGGTAGCACTGAGAAGATCACTGTTATAGTATATGTGGGCACTATTACTGACAGGCAGCACTGAGAAGATTACTGTTATAGTATATGTGGGCACTATTACTGACAGGCAGCACTGAGAAGATCACTGTTAAACCATGTTCACGCATCGTAATTTCCATGCCGGATTCCGCATTGAAATCCAGCATGGAGATTCCGCTCCAGCAGAGTCCCGTTGAATTCAACAGGATTCTGCTTCTCTGTGCACATTTCTGTGCCAGATGTTTCCAGCACGGAAATTCCATTTTCTGTGTCCTCACAAAGAATGAACATGTTCATTTTTTGGGTGGAGTCTACATAGAATGCATAACCGTCTATGAGACTGTGCATTCCTGTGCAGTCTTAGTGCTGGCATATTATGCCCCGCAGAGATTCTGTTGTGTGAACATAGCCTTATAGTATATGTGGGCACTGTTACTGATAGGCAGCATTGAGAAGATCACTGTTTATCTGCGTGTGGTGATTATTACTGTATAAAGAACAAGTTGACAGTATTAGTTTAGGCTACATGGCAAAAATGGGTGGCACAGTCAAAGATCGCCATGTCGTTCTCCTTCAATCATGTTGAATCTCAACTAATGTAAATAAATTTAGACACACGTAGAGAAATCCAGCGCAAATCACTTCTTGCTCTTTAGGTGGTTTATTAAACCCTTAAAATGACATCATAAAATGTATGACTTTCTGTGACCCTGTGGTTTTGCGCTGGATTTCTCTACATGTGTCCTTACAACAAACATTTGAATCCAAATAAGCACCTCCCTTCTTTATATGTCATCTGGAGTTATATGGCAACTCTCCCCCAAAGAAAAATGAGTTCCGATATACCACTTTTTTTTATTTAAAACAATTCAACTTTTTAGCACTGATTAAAAAATCTAATTCTTGTATACAGTATAATTGATAGAGAATCTTTCAGAGAAAACACCGGTTGCAAGGGGACACATCACCACATAATACAGATCAATTGCACATAACTCTATTTGTTCACAACCCACTGGTTCTAATATTATGTACTAGAATGCAGAGACTAATACTTGTATATTCTTCCAATACAACACCTATCCTTCTACTAGCAATACTATTTATTCTCAAATACAATTATGCAGTAATCGCTCCACAGTGAGGTTGTGAGCTCAAATAAGGCATACAAATGCTTACCCATGTCTGTGTAGGACGTGTCACCTCCATACCCCAATGTACGTTTTGTTCCCACTTTTTCAATTTTTTTTCGATGTGTCCTTACAAGTTGCTGTTGCTCCATAGCTGTCCGTGTACTTCGTTCTTGCAAAGGGGGGAGCTGGAATAATTTGCACTAAATAGGGTCATGTTGTGACCCACAAATTACCACAGCCACAAATTCATTCTGGATGGAATTATTATGTTTCTCATGTTGTAGTCACAGCCGTCTGTGGTTTGAAGCAAACTTATTTACTCACATTAGCTGAGATGCAGCACAATTCAGGGAGCTCAACATAGTGGGTCACGCAATATGGGGGCCTCATATTTTATTTTTGCCCAGGGCCACACTTAGTCTAAAACCAGCCCTTGCTGCATGAGAGATTGTGAGGTCCCCAGCGGCAGGACCCCTGCGATCACACATCTTAGGGCCGGAGTACCCCTTTAAGTGGCACCAAAGTTGTAGTGCAAGTGTTAACACTTTGATCTCCACTATTGTAACAAATGCCCAAGAAATTCCTCTACAGGACAAAGCAAACATTTCATAAGATTTGTGATACATATGCCATCTCCCTGCACCCTTATATATAGCACAGATAACATTGCCTATGCTGACAGCACACCAGCCACAGGATTATCACATGGTGTACATGCAGCAGCATGAGCCAGTCTCCAGAGGCAATGCAGCATTCCTCCCAGATGCCCAGCTCCATGGTCCACACAGGTGGCTTCCTGCTGCAAGAAACACTTCCTGGACAAGGGGGATAACAAGACAAATGAAGGTACCAGAGGGACAGGAAGGACAACCGGAAAGTTACCAGAAGGTAAGTCTACAGTGCAAAGGGACTATGTGAGGATGAGGGTGGGGTTGACATTTTTGGGTCGGGTTACAGCTTCCGCCCATTCCCCTCGTGCACTCTGGACTGGCATGTACTCCACAATCTCCCCGCTTTCCAGGGAGTGTAAAGGTGTTGGGAGGTAGTCCCTCTTGGCTGCTCTCCTGTTCACTAAGATAGTGCCACCATGACGGCAGTCCATCAGTGTGCCTAACCCCCTGACTTTATAAAACTTTACCACAGTGGCTCTTCGCTTTTCCAGGGGTGGTTCTCTGGGCTGAGGGTGGTCTAGCATCCAGATGTACACATTTTCTAGATGCTTAGTGTCTCTCTGTTGCGCCACGTGCACTTCATATGGAAGTTTTTTTGGGCCATATTCCCTTCTTCTCTGCTCCTGTATGGCAGCTATACGGGCCTCTCGCTCAGCCCTCTCTGACAGGGCCGCAGGGACTGGGGGATGCTTTTTTCTGGGCAGAGGCAGTAGGTACTGTTGCTCATCACCGAATACCCACTCTGGCAATGGGGGTGACTTGGGGTGTACTGTGAGCTTCTGGACCTGGGGGGCCGACTCAGGGCTGGAGCTGGGTGAGGGAGTAGAAAAAGCAACCTCAGCCGGGGTTCTCACTCCAGACTCCTTGGTGTAGATCTCTGCCCCAGATCCCCAGGTCCGGTGGTGCAGGGACAGTATCACAAGCGACGCTCCTCTCGATGTTGCTGGCGTTCCACCATCCGGCGTTTCTGGCCACTGCTCATTACTCTTCGGCAGAGGAACTTTCAGACAATCTTCTTCTCCTTCCAGCGACAGCTTCTGTAGCTGGTCCGCAAGCTCCTGGAAGACTTGAGCTGCGGCCGCTGCTGCTTTCCAGGCACTGGGCACCATCTTGGGACTCACGGGCCTCTTGGTCTCTCGTGCCTCCGCCATCTTATTTAGTCCTTCCGGTCAAACTGAAGAGGTCCGGCTGCACTCAGCTTCTTCTACCGGTCTTGGGCAAGATGGTTGCTGGCCAGAAGTTCGTCATCAAAATGGCCGCAGACCGGAAATGACTCAGCGGTGCATCCTCTTCTGTCAATCCCTTTTGGATCCACTTTGGATTGGGAATTGACACTTGACATCCACTCCCAGGGTGGGACGCTGGTTTTCATGGGATGTCTTCACACGCTTTTCCTCCAGCAGTTTAACCCTTTTAGGTATGGCGGCAGACATCTTGGCATGTAACATGGCCTCAGTACGAATCTTGCACATAACGGACACAGACTTATTGCAGGCACAATAGCTAGAATAAACTTTTCTTCTCCCCCTCTTATCTTTCCACATATAACTTTTAAACATAGACAGTCCCAGACTAATTCTGGTGCAATTCTATCGCACAGACGTGCGTTTTTTTTGCAATACTGGACACAGTTCAGACTGGGGGTTATTTTCACGTAAGTTGTGGTGTCGGACGGGGTAATGTATGTATTAACCTCTTCTTGACGCCAGGGCGTGGTTGACATATACACCACACAAGGTAGACCAACATCACCTGTGCCAGGCATGGGGCAAATAATCACTCCGACACAATGTTACGGTTAACTGGTATGCTTTACTGAGGTAGACCAGGTGTTAAAGTTCATATAGCTCAGATAGGCACTAAGGAGATCAAGGGTGAACTTAGGGAAGCTTATCGGCTTGCTGGAACTTGTAGTTATAATTGACTTGACTGAGGCAGCCACACTTGGATTTAGTAATTGACAGACTTGACTGACTGGACTAGACTTCAGAAGAATCCCCAATATGTTTAGATCCTACCATTGGCTTTGACTTTCATCCATGGTATAGGGGTTAAAGGGGTACTTCCCTGGAAAACAATTTTTTTTTTAATTAACTGGTGCCAGAAAGTTAAACCAATTTGTTAAAGGGGTATTCCAGGCAAAACCTTTTTTATATATATATATATATATATATATATATATATATATATATATATATATATCAACTGGCTCCGGTAAGTTAAACAGATTAAAAGTTAATTACTTCTATTAAAAAATCTTAATCCTTCCAATAGTTATTAGCTTCTTGTTACGCCGAGCACTCCGGGTCCCTGTTCCTCCCCGGAGCGCTCACGGCGTCTCTCTCTCTGCAGCGCCCCGGTCAGACCCGCTGACCGGGAGCGCTGCACTGACATTGCCGGCGGGGATGCGATTCGCATAGCGGGACGCGCCCGCTCGCGAATCGCATCCCAAGTCACTTACCCGTCCCGGTCCTCGGCTGTCATGTGCTGGCGTGCGCGGCTCCGCTCTCTAGGGCGCGCGCGCGCCAGCTCTCTGAGACTTAAAGAGCCAGTGCACCAATGATTGGTGCCTGGCCCAATTAGCCTAATTAGCTTCCACCTGCTCCCTGGCTATATCACCTCACTTCCCCTGCACTTCCTTGCCAGATCTTGTTGCCTTGTGCCAGTGAAAGCGTTTAGTGTTGTCCAAAGCCTCTGTTTCCAGATCTCCTGCTATCCATATTGACTACGAACCTTGCCGCCTGCCCCGACCTTCTGCTACGTCTGACCTTGCCTCTGCCTAGTCCTTCTGTCCCACGCCTTCTCAGCAGTCAGCGAGGTTGAGCCGCTGCTAGTGGATACGACCTGGTTGCTACCGCCGCAGCAAGACCATCCCGCTTTGCGGCGGGCTCTGGTGAACACCAGTAGCATCTTAGAACCGGTCCACCGGCACGGTCCACGCCAATCCCTCGCTGACACAGAGGATCTACAACCAGCTAGCCGAATCGTGACAGTAGATCCGGCCATGGATCCCGCTGAGGTGCCGCTACCAAGTCTCGCTGACCTTACCACGGTGGTCGCTCAGCAATCGCAGCAAATTGCCCAACAAGGACAGCAGCTGTCGCAGTTGACCGCCACGTTACAGCAACTTCTGCCACTGCTAAAGCAGCAACCATCTCCTCCGCCAGCTCTTGCACCTCCTCCGCAGCGAGTGGCCGCTCCTAGCCTCCGCTTGTCCCTGCCGGACAAATTTGATGTGGAATCTAGACTCTGCCGTGGATTTTTGTCTCAATGTTCCCTGCATATGGAGATGTTGTCGGACCTATTTCCTACAGAACGGTCTAAGGTGGCGTTCGTAGTGAGCCTTCTTTCTGGAAAGGCCTTGTCTTGGGCCACACCGCTCTGGGACCACAATGATCCTGCCACAGCCACAGTCCAGTCCTTCTTCGCTGAAGTCCGTAGTGTCTTCGAGGAACCAGCCCGAGCTTCTTCTGCCGAGACTGCCCTGCTGAACCTGGTCCAGGGTAATTCTTCAGTAGGCGAGTACGCCATCCGATTTCGTACTCTCGCTTCCGAATTATCTTGGAATAACGAGGCTCTCTGCGTGACCTTTAAAAAAGGCCTATCCAGTAACATCAAGGATGTGCTGGCCGCACGAGAGATTCCTGCCAACCTGCAAGAACTTATCCATTTGGCCACCCGCATTGACATGCGTTTTTCTGAGAGACACCAGGAGCTCCGCCAGGAAAAAGACCTAGATCTCTGGGCACTTCTCCCACAGTATCCTTTGCAATCTATGCCTGTGCCTCCCGCCGAGGAGGCTATGCAAGTGGATCGGTCTCGCCTGACCCAGGAAGAGAGGACTCGCCGTAGGGAAGAAAATCTTTGTCTGTACTGTGCCAGTAACAAACACTTCTTGGTGGATTGCCCTATTCGCCCTCCACGTCTGGGAAACGCACGCACACACCCAGCTCACGTGGGTGTGGCGTCTCTTGGTACGAAATCTGCTTCTCCACGTCTCACTGTGCCCGTGCGGATTTCTCCTTCTGCCAACTCCTCCTTCTCAGCCGTGGCCTGCTTGGACTCTGGTGCCTCTGGAAATTTTATTCTGGATTCTTTGGTGAATAAGTTCTGCATCCCGGTGACCTGTCTCGTCAAGCCGCTCTACATTTCCGCGGTCAACGGAGTTAAATTGTATTGCACCGTGCGTTACCGCACAAAACCCCTCTTAATGTGCATTGGACCCCATCACGAAAAGATTGAATTTTTCATCCTTCCCAACTGCACCTCTGAAGTCCTCCTCGGTCTGCCATGGCTCCAGCATCATTCTCCCACCCTTGACTGGACCACCGGGGTGATCAAGAATTGGGGCTCTGCTTGCCACAAGAAATGCCTCTCCTCTCCTCCCAGTCCCGTCAGGCAAGCCTCAGTGCCTCCTCCTACACCTGGTCTCCCCAAGGCCTATCAGGACTGTGCCGTGCCTCCTCATAGCCCCCGTCCTGGTGACACCCTGCCCCGTGCCAAGCTTCACCCTCTGCCCTCCCTCCCCATTCCCACTCCTGCTGTACTGCCTGCCTTTGAGGAGACCCTACAATCACTCCCGGTGTGCTCGTCCCATGTGAAGCAGTTGCCGGACAAAAAAAGGGGGAGACCTAAGGGGGGGGGGGTACTGTTACGCCGAGCGCTCCGGGTCCCTGCTCCTCCCTGGAGCACTCACGGCGTCTCTCTCTCTGCAGCACCCCGGTCAGACCCGCTGACCGGGAGCGCTGCACTGACATTGCCGGCGGCGATGCGATTCGCATAGCGGGACGCGCCCGCTCGCGAATCGCATCCCAAGTCACTTACCCGTCCCGGTCCCCGGCTGTCATGTGCTGGCGCGCGCAGCTCCGCTCTCTAGGGCGCGCGCGCGCCAGCTCTCTGAGACTTAAAGGGCCAGTGCACCAATGATTGGTGCCCGGCCCAATTAGCCTAATTAGCTTCCACCTGCTCCCTGGCTATATCACCTAACTTCCCCTGCACTTCCTTGCCGGATCTTGTTGCCTTGTGCCAGTGAAAGCGTTTAGTGTTGTCCAAAGCCTCTGTTTCCAGATCTCCTGCTATCCATATTGACTACGAACCTTGCCGCCTGCCCCGACCTTCTGCTACGCCTGACCTTGCCTCTGCCTAGTCCTTCTGTCCCACGCCTTCTTAGCAGTCAGCGTGGTTGAGCCGTTGCTAGTGGATACGACCTGGTTGCTACCGCCGCAGCAAGACCATCCCGCTTTGCGGCGGGCTCTGGTGAACACCAGTAGCATCTTAGAACCGGTCCACCGGCATGGTCCACGCCAATCCCTCGCTGACACAGAGGATCCACAACCAGCTAGCCGAATCGTGACACTTCTGAAGTTTTCTGTCTTACTGCTCAATGATGATGTCACGTCTCGGGAGCTGTGCATGATGGGAGAATATCCCCATAGGAACTGCACAGCTCCCGGGACGTGAGTCATCAGAGAGCAGTTAGACAGAAGACAACAACTCAACTTCAGAAGCTAATAACTATTGGAAGGATTAAGATTTTTTAATAGAAGTAATTTACAAATCCGTTTAACTTTCTGGAGCCAGTTGATATATATATATAAAAAGTTTTGGCCTGGAATACCCCTTTAATTACTTCTATTTAAAAATCTTAATACTTCTAGTAGTTATCAGCTTCTATTTGCTCCACAGGAAGTTCTTTTCTTTTTAAATTTCCTTTCTGTCTGACCACAGTGCTCTCTGCTGACATCTCTGTTCATTTTAGGAACTGTCCAGAGTAGGAGAAAATCCCCATAGCAAACCTCTCCTGCTCCAGACAGTTCCTAAACTGGACAAAGGTGTCATCAGAGAGCACTGTGGTCAGCAAGAAAGGAAATTAAAAAAGAAAATAACTTCCTGTAGAGCAAATAGAAGCTGATAAGTACTAGAAGGATTAAGATTTTTAAAAAGAAGTAATTTACAAATCTGTTAAACTTTCTGGCACCAGTTGATTTAAAAAAAAAATGTTTTCCAGGGGAGTACCCCTTTAACTTGTGGTACATGCGTGGTTGCAGGACCAGGCCTCAGGCCTCCTTCTGGATCACCCAGACCTCTCAGGTCCTTACTTCACTGTACCTCAGCATGCACTAGACTGCCTAGCTGAACCCTGACCTCACTATATAAGGAGGACAGTTTAGAGAGATCCCATTGGTCACTGATAAGCCACCTGCTCATCTCGCATACACCCCTTGACAACAAAGGCTCCTTAGCAACATAGATTTAAGGTAGCAGTGCATATAAAAGCGATTATATTAACTTTTACATAACAATTCCTCAACAATACATTCTGTAGGGCAATAAATAGAGTTCTATAGAGAGGGGACCCATGATAGACATTGAGCTGGATCTGCCGGACAGGATGGGCAGAAATACAGAGGAATACATGACTCTGTACTGGGTTACCACAAAATCATATATTCCTATTTTATAATGGCCTCACTAGCTTATCACACTTCCAAAACACATCCAAAATTTTATTGGATTGTCTTATCTGATTGGGTGGATATAAAAGATAAGCAAAAGGTTAAAACGTGTTTAGTACAATACAGGAGGCACCCAGACAGACATCACAAGGAAAAATGAAAGAAGGTAAGAGGGAAAAAGTTGTCAAGCACCTAGAGCTACTTGGAAGGAGGAGTCACGAAGAGCCAGGCATAAATATTTCCCCATGTATCTCTGCTCTAATGACCTGACTAATGAAGATGATAGACTATTCCCTGGACACTTGGCAGCCATGTTTGCTATGCAGAAGTTGCTACTGGTAAGGTGTAGTGTTATTAAGATTACCTCTTCTGTTCTGTGAAGGAAATTAAGACATTTACTCACTTTCCTTAAATCTCTATATTAAGATTGCAAAGTTAGTATATTGGTCACCCCATCTTCTACTGCAGATGAATGTGGGTATTTTAATCTATGATGCACATAGATTATATAATTTTTTCTTTTTTTTTGCCTAACTACCCAATATTAAAGGGGTTATCCAACATAAGATTATAATTAAGTATCATACAGTAATGGACATGCTTACCAAGAATCTGTGCTTGTGTTGGTGGTAATTGAGCGTGTCCTACATTCCTATCATGCTGCTGGCTTGTTTTGGGAAACTGACTACTTCCCATTTCTGTGGCCCTCCCCCAGACTACAATCCTCAGGATCCTTTGTTTCAAGGTGGGAGGTGACTTATTTCCCTCCCACACATCGATCGTACCACCCATTGCAGCACAGCCACACTCCCTTCGATCACATGACTTGCCTGACATCATATGACACACAAGCTGTGGATCTGCGTGTTGACAACTGCAAGAACATGTGCGCCAGTAACATCATCATGGGCCAGGCTTCACACAGAACAGACAAAACAGCCAAGCTCCCTTTCGGCACCTGACTTGTGACATATTGTCTAAGAAAACAATCATATTTTATACTGCAAAACATGAACTTCTGGGGAAAAGAACAACAAAGAAATTCAGTGAAAATTCAGAAAAGTGAAATATATATCTATCTAGACTATAAACTAACTTTGCTTCCCCTGTCTCACATTCAAAAACCAAAAATCCGGGAATACCCCTTTATTAATTCCTAAGAGGAAACCTAGTTTAAGTCTTTCTTTTTGAGTATTAGAGATTATGTACTTAGTACTGTACTTTGCTAAGAAGGATGGGGATGTGTTATTTCTCTTGATACTGGCTGTTAGTCTTTATATTAACAAAGAGATGCTATGCTTCTTCAGGGAGACAAGATCTAAATATCAATTGTCAGATTTTCATGTTATGCAGGCACCATATAGTCTGGGGAAAATGCAGATAAGATGTCAAAACGAATCCCTCTTATATGATTTAGACACTAAAATTTATAGATTTACAATAACAAGATATTCACTATAGTACATTAATTACTGGCTGACTGTTATTAAAATCTAATTCTTACTAGAAAGCACCACTGGGTGGGTATTAATGGGGTTAATTATATATTCATATTTTATAATGGCCTCGCTAGCATATCACATTTCCAAAAGTTTATTGGATTGTCTTATCTGATTAGGTGGATATAAAAGATAAGCAAAAGGTTAAAACATGTGTTCATGTGCACAACACAGGAGGCACCTAGACAGACAACACAAGGAAGAATGAAAGAAGGCACCTTGAGCTACTTGAAAGGAGGAGTCATGAAGAGCCAGGCAGAAATATTTCCCCATGTATCTCTGCTCTAATGACATGACTAATGAAGATACGTTAGATAGATGGACATATTACATTATATCTATCTATCTATTCCCTTAAGGACTCAGCGTTTTTCAGTTTTTGCATTTTCATTTTTTCTTCCTTATCTTTTAAAAATCATAACCCTTTCAAATTTCCACCTAAAAACCATATGAGGGCTTATTTTTTGTGCCACCAATTCTACTTTGTAATGACATCAGTTATTTTACCCAAAAATCTACGGCGAAGCAAAAAAACAAAAAAAATCATTGTGCGACAAAGTTTAAAAACAAAACACCATTTTGTGGGGCATTCGTTTCTACGCAGTACATTTTTCAGTAAAAATAACACCTTATCTTTATTCTGTAGGTCCATATGATTAAAATTATACCCTACCGTATATACTCGAGTATAAGCCGAGTTTTTCAGCACGATTTTTCGTGCTGAAAACACCCCCCTCGGCTTATACTCGAGTGAACTCCCCACCCGCAGTGGTCTTCAACCTGCGGACCTCCAGAGGTTTCAAAACTACAACTCCCAGCAAGCCCGGGCAGCCATCGGCTGTCCGGGCTTGCTGGGAGTTGTAGTTTTGAAACCTCTGGAGGTCCGCAGGTTGAAGACCACTGCGGCTTTCGACATCATCCAGCCCCCTGTCACCCCCTTTAGTTCTGTACAGTACTCGACTCCGCTCGGCGCTGGTCCGGTGCTGCAGGACTGTCCGGTGAGGAGGTCGTGTGGTGGGATAGTGGTTCTGGGCTGCTATCTTCACCGGGGAGGCCTCTTCTAAGCGCTTCGGGCCCGCCCCAGAATAGTCACGTTGTCTTGACGACGACGCAGAGGTACGTTCATTACCAACGTACTTCTGCGTCATCGTCAAGGCAACGCCTCTATTCTGGGCCCGAAGCGCGGAGAAGAGGCGCCCCCGGTGAAGATAGCAGCCCGGAACCACTATCCCAACGGATAACCTCCTCACCGGACAGCCCTGCACCACCGGAACAGCGCCGAGCGGAGGCGAGTACTGTACAGAACTAAAGGGGGTGAGAGGGGGCTGGATGATGTCGAAGACCGCAGTGGTCTTCAACCTGCGGACCTCCCGAGGTTTCAAAACTACATGGGATTTTGGGTTGAAATTAGGGGCCTCGGCTTATACTCGGGTCGGCTTATACACGAGTATATACGGTACTTATTTAGATTTGATTTTGTCATATTTCTGGAAAAAATCATAACTACATGCACAAAAATGTATACGTTTAAAAATGTACTCTTCTGACCCCTATAACTTTTTTATTTTTCTGCATAAGGGGGATGTATGAGAGTTAATTTCTTGCGCCGTGATCTGAAGTTTTTATCAGTATCATTTTTGTTTTAATCAGACTTTTTGATCGAAAAATACGCTATTTTGGACTTTGGAATTTTTTTACGTGTACGCCATTGACCAAGTGGTTTAATTAACAATATACTTTTATAGTTCGGACATTTACACATGCGACAATGCCACATATGTTTATATTTATTTTTATTTACATAGTTTTTTTTTTAAAGGGAAAAGGGGGGCGATTCAGATTTTTATTAGGGAAGGGGTTAAATCACACTTAACACTTTATTTTCATTTTTTTTTTTGCAATGTTACAGCCCCCATAGGAGGCTATAACATTGCACACACTGGTTTCCTACACTGATCACTGCCATGCAATAGTATGGCATTGATTAGTGTTATCGCCGCTGTCACAATCACACCCTATCGGTCCAGCAAAGACGCTAGAAAGAGTGTGATGGTGCAAGGGTTAAAGCCACCAGACCTCTGGGTATCCACTACTAGTCCCAGCAAGTCACCAAATTAACCCTTTGAAAAACGTGTTTCACCAGAGCTTCCTTCAGAAAGGTGAGCTCCTATAGTTAAGACTATCAAAGACCAGAGCTGATGAATTAACCCCTTAAGGACGGCGGGCGTATCCATATGTCTTCGTTTTAAAGTCCTTTAGGACTGAGGGCGTATGGATACACCCATGGGAATTCCGGTCCCCGCCGCTTACCGGGCGGGGTCCGGACCAGGATGCCTGCTGATATCGTTCAGCAGGCATCCTGGCATATCGCCCAGGGGGGTCCTGAGGTCCCCCCATATCGGCAATCGAAGCAAATCGCTGGTCAATTCAGACCAGCGATTTTCTGCGATTCCATTCCCCGCCGCTCACCGGGCGGGGATTGGAGCTGGATGCCTGCTGAAATCATTCAGCAGGCATCCCGGCAGTGTGCCGAGGGGGATCCTGAGGATCTCCCATATCGGCGATCGCAGCAGATCGCCGGTAAATACTAACCGGCGGTCTGCTACGGTTCCGGGTCATCTGGGTCACGTGTGACCCGATGACCCGGATAATGATGATGATCGGTGGTGTAACAGACACCACCAATCATCATCCATAAGGTACTGGGGGGCGGCACTGTTGCTATCCCCCAGTACAGCAGTGATTGGGTGGCCGCAGTGACCGCACCAATCACTGCAGTTTGGGGAGGGGGGAGGAGGGTGCAGGAGCACGATGCTCCGCTCTGCCCACCATTTTCTTCTGAACTGGTGTGTAGGACGGAGCTGTGTTCCTCCATCTCCCCCCTCACACCCAAAAAAGTTTTAAAAAGTGCCTGCAGTCTGCCCCCAGCTTTTTTTGGGGGGCGCAGACTTTTTTTTTTTTCAGCGTACTCTCTCTAGGTGTCCATGGGTCTGTAGCACCTTTAGCTGCGTGACCCCGGCCCTACAGGGTCACTGCTGTCTGCCCCCACCATTTTTTGGGGGGTGCAGACCTTTTTTCTCTTTTTTTTTTTTTGCTAAACGTGTGGCTGGCCCTCTTAGCTTTAAAATAGCGGTCTGCCACCGTTAGCTAAAGCCCACCCGTCCCGTAGTACTGATCAGCGTTTTTTTGTGACGAAGGCGCTTTTTCGGATTATAGCGTCTTTTTTTATTTTCTTTTTTGCACCTATAGTTGTTCCGTGCCACCAGTAGCAGGCCTGTGCTGTGTGGACGGACCGTACCTCTGTGTGTGGCCTGCCCCACCGCTGTCAGTGATTTATCACTGATCAGCGTTTTATTTTTGGGTTCAGGCAGGTGCTTTGTTTCGAGTTTTAATCGTTTTTTTATTTTATTTTTCGGGTTTTTTGTGTAGGGGTCTATGTACGTGCTACCAGCCACTGTTCTGGGCTGAGTGGCCAGACCCTCCACTGACTTCTGTGCCCCCTGCCGCCACCAAGCGCTAAACAGTGTGCACACCACTGATTAGGTGAACGCTTTTTTTTTTTTATTGCAGGTTTTTTTGCGTTAGAAGTCTTTTTTTATTTTATTTTATTTTTTTAAAGTTTATTTTTTTAGTTTAGCTTTATTTTATATTTTTGTTCTTAGGGCGGGTTAGTTAGTTATATTAGGTTAGGGCGGGTTAGGGAGGTAGTATCGCACCACACCACACGCAGCACATACACCAATAAAGTTTTTCCCCCACATATACACTTCACCCCCCCATTAGAGTAGGGAAATGGCCCGCAAGGCGCTTTCAGCGGAAGAGGCATATGCCATACTTGCCTCTGATTCTGATAGCGTCTCAGAGGACGAGGAAGACACCACCTTCCTTATTTCCTCGTCCTCCTCATCATCTAGTTCTGATGATGAGCCACCAAGGCGACGGAGACGCCGCCAAGCGGGTCTGCAAACCTCTTCTGCTCCTGAACCTGTGCCCCATGCTAGTATGAGTCCCCCTGGCGCTCATACTAGTCAAGCCCCCCGGCCAAGTTCACTGGTGCCCCGTACCGGAGAACTTGTCTGGACTCAGCCAGCGGACCACGAACCCGTGATACCTGAGTTTGTTGGCGACTCAGAAATCAAGAATGACATCGTCGGGTTCACTGAAATGGACTATTTTTTTCAGTGACGACTTTGTCAATCTGATGGTTGACCAGACGAATCTGTACGCCCAACAGTTCGTCGCTGCAAATCCGGGCTCATTTTTAGCTAGACCCAATGAGTGGTACCCAGTCAATGCGGCCGAAATGAGGACCTTTTGGGTCCTCGTGCTGCATATGGGTCTACTTAAAAAGCCTAGTGTCAGGCAATACTAGAGTGGGGACGTCTTTTACACTATGGCCATGACACGTCCCCGGTTAGAGGCCATTCGCAAATGTTTGCATTATGCTGATAATGCGGCATGTCCTCCCCGAACTGATCCCGCGTATGACCGCCTGTATAAAATCAGGCCGGTCATCAATCACTTCGGGGCCAAATTTTGGGAGGCCTATGTCCCGAGGCGGGAGGTCGCTAATGAGGAGTCTCTCATCAGCTTTAAGGGGAGACTCAGCTTCCGGCAATACATCCCTACCAAGTGGGCGCGGTATGGCGTGAAGATGTATAAACTTTGCGAGAGTACCTCAGGGTACACTTGCAAGTTTATAGTGTATGAGGGACGAGATTCCCGCATTGAACCCTCAGAATGTCCCCCCACTCTGGGTGTTAGCGGTAAAATCATTTGGGGCCTTTTGCACCCATTGCTAGATAAAGGTTCCCACCTTTACGTGGATAACTTTTATATTAGTATCCCTCTCTTCACATCCCTTGCCGCCAGATCCACGATCGCTTGTAGGACAGTCCGGAAGAATCAAAGAGGCCTTCCGCCCCATCCCCTGCATGCTCCTATCCCCCGGGGTGAGTCCCGTGCCTTTTCCCATGAAAACCTGTTGCTGGTCAGGTATAAGGACAAGATGGATGTCCTTATGCTCACCACAATTCATGGGAATGGTAGCACCCCTGTCCCTGTGCGAGGTACCACGGGACAGGTCCTCAAGCCCGATTGTATTCTGGACTACAATCGGTATATGGGGAGAGTTGATCTTTCTGATCAAGTCCTCAAGCCATATGATGCCATGCGGAAAACACGGACATGGTACAAAAAAGTTGCGGTCTACATGGTACAGGTTGCCATGTACAACTCTTTTGTACTGTCCCAGTATGCTGGCAACACAGGGACATTCCTGCAGTTTCAAGAGGTAGTTCTAAAGGCCCTCATCTATGGTGGTCGCCAAGGAGCAGGTCAGAGCACCTCTGGAACTGTGGGCCCCGGGATCGTCCCCGGCCAACACTTTCCAGGTGAGGTCCCCCACACTGGAAAGAAGGGACGATCCCAGAAAAAATGCAGAGTGTGTCACAGGAGGGGGATTCGGAAGGACTCCACTCAGTGTGACACTTGCCCCAATCATCCGGGCCTCTGCATTAAAAACTGCTTCAGGGAGTATCACACTTCCATGGTGCACTACATTTCTAATCCTTTTCCCTAAATTTTAATTCCCCAGAATTAGACTCCAACGTACCAGTCCAGAGTACATTGTCTTCCAAATTTTAAAACCAAAACATCACCCCCCCAAAAAAATCCCCAAACCTTTTTCCTAACACCCCTGATATCTTTTTTTCCCCTCAAAAAAATGGGTCATGGGACACTGAGTCAACAGCATTGGGGGTTTGCAGTTGCCTCAAATGCGCAGCACTCTCTCCCCACCTGAGCGGGGTCCACATTTGAGGTAACAGAATAGGGATGGCCACACACATCACATTCCTAGAATGATGATTCAGAGCATAGGGTTTGGGGCGGGCATCATTTTTACTTTCGGCTATACTCTGGGTCATCATTCTAGGAATTGGCATATCAGTATCAAAATTGCAATTTTCATTCCCTCCCCCTCCCCCCCATAGTACACTTCATCCATTCCTGGAAAATACATTTAGGGAACACCTGTCTGTTCAAAATCTCCTCTTCACCCCTATACACCTTCCCTGTCAAAAATTGGGTAACCCCAGCATTTTAGTGTAAAAAAATCAAATTTTTCATTTTACAGCCCACTGTTCAAAAGACCTGTGAGGTATAAGTACTCACTGTACCTCTTGTTACCTTCCTTGAGGGGTCTAGTTTCAAAATTGGGGTCACTTTCCGGGGTTTGTTTTTAGATTTTATGTCAGAACCTCAACCATTGCAGTGCAAAGCACCACTTTAGGCCTCAAATCTCATCGGTGCTGTCTCACTCCTAAGCCCTGTTTTGCACCCGCATAGTGCTTTACCACCATATATGGGGTATATCCTTATTCTGGAGAAATTATGCTACAAATTTTGTGGAGCTTTTTTTCTATTACTACTTGTGAACCCAAAAAAAAATTGGTTAATACCAGCAATTTAGTATGAAAATTTTTTTTTGCACTTTTACTGCCCACTGTTTAAAAAACCTGTGAGGTGTAAGTACTCACTGTAACCCTTGTTACATTCCTGGAGGGGTCTAGTTTCCAAAATGGTCTCACGTATGGGGGGTTTCTGCTGTTCTGGCTCCATGGGAGGTTTGAAACTGCACATGACCCCCGACTTCAATTTCAGCAAAATTCTCTCTTCAAAAGACCAATGGCGCTCCTTCTGTTCTGAGACCTGTAGTGCGCCAGCAGAGCACTTAACATCCACATATGGGGCATTTTCTTAATCTGGAGAAATTGGGCTTTACATTTTGGGGTCCATTTTCTCCTATTACAGCATGTGAAAATGAAAAATTTGGAGTAATACCATCATTTTAGTGTTAAAAATCAAATTTTTCCCTTTTACAGCCCACTGTTCAAAAAACCTGTGAGGTGTAAGTACTCACTGTAACCCTTGTTACGTTCCTGGAGGGGTCTAGTTTACAAAATGGTGTCACGTGTGGGGGGTTTCTGTTGTTCTGGCTCCATGGGAGGTTTGAAACTTCACATGACCCCCGACTTCAATTTCAGCAAAATTCTCTCTTCAAAAGACCAATGGCACTCCTTCTGTTCTGAGACCTGTAGTGCGCCAGCAGAGCAGTTAATGTCCACATATGGGGCATTTTCTTAATCGGGAGAAATTGGGCTTCAAATTTTGTGGTCCATTTTCTCCAATTACCCCTTGTAAAAAAGAAAAATTTGGGGTAACACCATCAATTTAGTGTTAAAAATAAAATTTTCCATTTTCACGTCCAAATTCAACGCAAAGTCGTCAAACACCTGTGAGGTGTTAAGGCTCACTATACCCCTTGTTACGTTCCTTGAGGGGTGTAGTTTCCAAAATAGTATGCCATGTGTTTTTTTTTGCTGTTCTGGCACCATGGGGGCTTCCTAAATGAAACATGGCCCTCAAAAACCATGACAGCAAAATTGGTTTTCAAAAATCCTACAGTTGCTCTTTCCCTCTTGAGCCATGTTGTGAGCCCACAGAGCACTTTATGTCAACATATGAGGTATTTCCATACTTGAGAGAAATTGGGCTACAAATTTTGGGGGGCATTTTCTCCTTTTACTACTTTTAAAAATGAAAAAAATGGGGCTACAAGAACATGTTTGTGTAAAAAACGCAGATTTAGATTTTTCTCCTCCACTTTGCTGCAATTCTTGTGAAACACCTAAAGGGTTAACACACTTTTTAAATGTCATTTTGCAAACTTTAAGGGGTGTAGTTTCTATAATGGGGTTATTTATGGGGTATTTCTCACAAAAAGGCCCCTCAAATCCAGTTCAAACTTAACTGGTCCCTTAAAAATATGGATTTTGAAATTTTCATGAAAATTTTGAAAATTGCTGCTATACTTTGAAGCCCTCTAATGTCTTCAAAAAGTAAAAATAGGTGAATTTTATGATGCCAACATAAAGTAGATATATTGTATTTGTGAATCAATATAAAATGTATTTGGAATATCCATTTTCCTTACAAACAGAGAGTTTCAAAGTTGGAAAAATGCAAAATTTTCATGAAATTTGGGGATTTTTCACCAAGAAAGGATGCGAGTAACGACAAAAATTTACCGCTATGTTAAAGTAGAATATGTCACGAAAAAACAATCTCGGAATCAGAATAATCGGTAAAAGCATCCCAGAGTTATTAATGCATAAAGTGACAGTGGTCAGAATTGCAAAAAAGGACTCAGTCCTTATGGTGAAAAAGGGCTCAGTCCTTAAGGGGTTAAACATTTAATCTGATGAAAGGTATCACAGTGCTAGGTATAAAATAAACAAATTACATACAGGTACAAGAATATATAAAAGAGTTCAGCAAGACAAGTTCAGAAAACAAAAAAGAAAAGTCCATACAGCATAAAGGTATAGCAGTCCTTGTGAGTGAATCTCCAGCTATTGCTTAGGGTCTTTGTCCAGCTTTTTGGCCACATGCTTGAACAAAGGTTTTGTCCAACATCTCAGTTTTATATTTTCTCTTTAGCAGGGAAAAAAAACTCCTTCCCCTTCCCTCTGATCCCTCTCTTCCAGGTCCCTTATGATGGGACCAGAGACATCTCATATTCTGCTGCTACGAAGGCTTTTGACTTCAAAATAAGTATAACACAGGCAGACAAACCCCCCCCAATAAAAAATAAAAAAAACACACAAAAACAAATACTCAGTCTGAATGAACCCTTACCCATGCCTTAGATTATACATTATACACAAATACAATTATAATACACATGTATGATTCCATAATCAGGCCTTGGGCCAGACAGCCGCTCAACTGCTCCTGCCTGGATCTCAGGCACGGAGCAGTCATTCGGCGATCAAATGTGCAGGAAGCAGGTAGGGATTCTCCTTGCGTCCTGTAAACTGTTGGGGACACTGCTATTTTACTGCGAAAGTCCCGGACAGCATCACTGAGCTGTCGGGAAGCTTTCACTTTCACTTCAGATGCGTGCGTAAAAGTCTGAACTAGTCTGTACAATTACATAAAAGCATATATCATGGGTATCATTTTAATCGTATTAACCCACAGAATAAAGAAAACATGTCATTTTTAAATAAAGTGTACACCGTGAAAACAAAACCTTCCAAAATTTGCTAAATTGCTTTTTTCTTTTCAATTGTCCCACATAAATAATATTTTTTGGGTTACCCTATACATTTTATGGTAAAATAAGTGATGTCATTACAAAGTAAAATTGGTGATACAAAAAATCATATGGGTCTGTGGATGGAAATATAAAAGAGTTATGATTTTTAGAAGGCGAGGAGGAAAAAACAAAAATGCAAAAATAAAATTGTCCTGGTCCTTAAAAGGGTACTCCGCTGCTTAGCGTTTGGAACAAACTGTTCAGAACGCTGGAGCTGGCACCGGGAGGCGGGGCGTGATGTCATGACTGGTGGGGCTATGACATCACGCCCCACCCCCTCAATGCAAGTCTATGGGTGGGGGCGTGACGGCCGCCACGCCCCTTCCCATAGACTTGCATTGATGGGGTGGGGCTTGACATCATGAGGGGGCAGGGTTATGATGTCATGCGCTCCCGGCACTGGCTCCAGCGTTCGGAACAGTTTGTTCCAAATGCTGAGCAGCGGCAAATGCTTTAAGGCCAAAATGGGCCTGGTCCTTAAGGGGTTAACCAATGTATACTAAAAATAGACATATAATGTTATTATCTACATTATATAAAAACATTTTGTTGACAACAGATATACTTTAAGCTTTTGTTCCTCATGTTTTTCTTGCCAAAATACAAATAGATTCTGAGTCTGCAGCTTGTACACCAGCAGTATTATTATGTAATAGATGATTGTATACTTCTGATAGTATTGGACGTCTGACCACAGATCTATCCTGCATGGACACTATTATACATGCCCCACCAGTGCTCTTGTAGGTATGAACAACAAACATTGGCTGATCATGCAGAGATTATACTCTGAAGTGTCATAATAGGGTAGGATTTTTAAGAATGTTTTTCCGTTTACACCATTGTCTGTATAGTAGTGCCAGAGTAGGTTACATACCTGATAAGTCAAAATAAGAATAGAATAGCATTCTAATATGTTGCAAATGTGACTTTGTTTTATTAAAAGCAATCCACAGAAAATGTGTGAAATTTTGATGCTCAAATTTTGATGCTCAAAAACGTAAAGGAGCTTTTTCATCTCACACCTCTCTGATCCCTCCTCTACGATTGAGTCTTCTCTCTGGTATAACGTTGTACAGATCCTCATACAGATAGGTGGAAGGCTCCACCTTTAGTGATATCACCTGGTTCTGAAGGGTAGAGGTCTTCCCTCTGGTATGGCACTGTACAGTTTCACCTCCTGGCAGGTGGAAGACCTCGCCTTTTGTGACATCATCTGCTTCTGTGGAGGTGGGTCATTTCTATGGTATAATGCTGTAGATATCCACCTCCTGATAGATGGAGGGCACCGTCTTCTGTGGGAACTGTTCTGGCATAAACTGGTTGTATTGTTGATTTTCCATCATAAATTGAGAAGTCTCCACATTCTAAAAAGACAAGACAAGAAGAAAGAACCAATCAAAGGGAGGTACCGATGTATTTATGCCCACAGCAAAAGGGTCCCGCATCAAGGTCAGGGGGAGCAGCCGGTGGAGCAGGCTGGCATTGAGGGACGGGGCTGTAGATATAGAATGACAATTGGGGACACTATGACAAGGCTGCTCTGGTCACTATATGGGGGAACTGAACTCTAAGACTGTTCTTGTGTTAGCACTAAACCTACAGTAAACAAAAACAAAAAAAACAACAAAACAATAATTCCCCCACATAGGCAGCACAAAATTTGAAAGGTGAAGAATACCTCTATTCTCCTTCTCCTGCAAACATATGGCACATAAATAATATAGACTTGTCACCTGCAGCATTTCAGGGCCACGGGGTCCTCCAATCTGCCTGCTGCCTGTAAATTACAGTGTAAAATAAGATATCAATAATAACATCATATTATATGACCCATATTACTGTAATAGTATCATATCACGTATCTCACTATAATAATAATAATGTTATATATGTGTCAGTAATAATAAGAGCATAATACAGTGGTCCCTCAACATATGATATTAATTGGTTCCAGGAGAACCATCATATGTTGAAACCATCATATGTTGAGTACATATGTCTATGTAAAAATGGTAATTGGTTCTGGGGCCTCGGAACCATTGTATGTTGAATACATATCTCTATGGGAAACTGCTAATTGGTTCTGGGATGACCATTGTATTTGGAGTGTATGGGGAGTGTTTAACAAACCAGGGTGCCTCCAGCTGTTGCACAACTACAACTCCCAGCATGCATGTACAGCCATTGACTGTCTGGGCATGCTGAGAGTTATAGTTTTGCAACAGCTGGAGGCACACTGATAGGGAAACATTGATGTATGGGGTGTATAGTGTGTATATGTATTGTATGTGATGTGTGACATCGCATACAGTACTGTACAGTTCTTTAAATACCTTCAGGGGGGACAGAATGTCCTCCATTACAATCCTGCCGACTACAGCTCTATAGGAAAGGAAGGGGAGGGCAGCCAGCAGCTCATTGGATGCCTGCAGCAAGATCCTCCAGGCTATTGGCTATGGCTGCACTGGGGGGCGGGGCTTACACGGAGCTCACAGTGGAAGCCTGGACAGCATGTGAGTAACAGGAGGCAGAACGGGGCACACGGGCACATTAAACAACTATCTGTCAGTTGCTGAAGTTGTCAGCGCTGTCAGATAGCTGTTTGTACGATGGCCCCGACACACAGCAGCATCATATGTCGATGCTGCCTTCAACATACGATGGGCTCTGAGAGGCCATCATATGTTGAAATGATCATATGTCGGGGCCATCATAAGTC
This sequence comes from Hyla sarda, assembly GCF_029499605.1. Taxonomy (NCBI): domain Eukaryota; kingdom Metazoa; phylum Chordata; class Amphibia; order Anura; family Hylidae; genus Hyla; species Hyla sarda. The sequence goes on along the minus strand of NC_079194.1, from coordinate 140,485,361 downwards.
GGGGGGTCACTGTATTACGTGTCTCACTATAATAATATTCATGTTATATATGTGTCAGTAATAATAAGAGCATAATATTATGTGTCTAACTATATTAACATTTTATCCTGTGACTAATAAGATTATATCATGAGTTGACTGCACCAATATTATACCAGACACATTATAAAAAACTATAACTACCTTATATAATGCAGTTATAGGTAGACTGATTTCTCAAGGACTTGCAGTGGAGTATACTAGTCAAGAGGTGAGTGGTCGTATGTAGATATTATGTAGGTGGTATGGAATGTGTAGGATGGTACGTGTGAGAAAATACATGAAAATATGGATGATGGTTGTGGGAGGATAAAAGGGTTTGTATTGTAGATGCCCAAATAACAATAACAAAATATGGGTGTCTCAGAAATGCTCAAACAGATAATATATAAATCAAATGCAATTTATTGGAAAACATATAATACATAAATAGTACAGGGAATCACAGGGCCCTTGTGATTCCTGGTTAGAGGTTTTATAAAAAAATAAAAAAATAAAAACTGTATAAAAAACTGTAAATAAATGTTGCTAAAAAGAGCTTCAGTTTTGTCCAACTGTGGCCCCTCCCGTAATTAAGGTGGGCACAGAATCCTTCCATTTGGCTAGGATTTAGTGCAATCTCCATTCTCAGCAACAGCAGCATAGCAGACATCTATCTGAGAGCTGCCAGCGCTTACCAAGCTACAAGTAAAATACATCGTATCAGAACACTGAACACTGTTTGGCTAAGGCCTCTTTCACACTATGAAATAGTTCCGTTTAGGAACTTCCGTCACAAGTTCCGTCACTATATCGGCGAAACCCGTCCGTTACAAAACCCCTGACGGCCGTGACTAAATCGCATTGCAGCCTATGGGGTTTTGTAACTGCCCGTTTGCACCCGTATATGCCCGTAATTCATTACGGGCGTTATACAGTGACAGGACATCGTGGCGGAAAAATTAACGACCCGGCAGCTGTAGGGACAAAACGTCATGTGAATGCAGCCTTAAACAGCATGAGCAGGGTGTCCATGGTCGCTTCATATTGCAGATTTTTTTTTATAAAAAGCGATAAAAACTACAGACCATGGCACATAATATAAACCCTCATACATCCTTGCATACAGAAAAATGTAAAAAAGTTATGGGGGTCAGAAGAGGACACTTTTAGGCATAGTAATTATTGTACAAAAAGTTATAATTTTACTTTTTACAGCAGTATAATAATACAAAACCTATATAAGTCAGGTATCGTTCTAATTGTATGGACATATAGAATAGCTATGACATGTCATTTGTACCGAAAAGTGCACTGTGTATAATAAACAGAAGCCCCTAAAATGAGTGGTGTCATTACAAAGTTCAGTTGGTGGCACAAAAAACAAGCCCTCATACTGGTCTATAGGTGGAAAATTAAAAGCGTTATGGCTATTAAAAGGTGAGGAGCAAAAACGAAACCTCCCCTTTTTTGTGTTACCAGGACAAGTGGATTGGGCTCCCATTTTAGTCCATGGATAAGTCGTTTTTTAAAAAGATTTCCACACCCCTGCAGCTTTTGTGTCCCCTCAGTCAACTACCCCCCACCAAACCCCCGAGTCCCCCACCCCCAGACCCCTGAGTGCCCTACCCACCAACCCCATAGACCCAGACTCCTTAGTGTCCTACGCCCCCCAGACCCCTGAGTCATCCTCCTTCCACTTTTCTGCCCCCCACCCCCACCCCACCATCTCCTTCCCTCCCCCTCATCCATTATTTTTTTTCACCTTATGCAGGCTTGATCAGCATGGTGCAGCGCCATATTCTCCTTTCTGCTCAGAGCGAGCAGCCGGGGCAGGGACGTCCATGACGTCAGGGTGTGCCTGAGCATGCACGGACGTTTGCTGCTTTGAAAGCAGCAGTGTCCCTGCCCCAGCTTACTACTTGCAGTACTTGGGGCCGGGAGACCAGCCAGGAGCGAGGTCCCCTTAAGTGTCATCTGAGAAGGGGGCCTCGCGCAAAGCAGTGGCTGGTAATGGGGGTGTTGGGGCCGTGGGTAGAGGTGGCACCGGGAAGATGGGTTGCTCTGCGGAGTAGGGGGGGGGGGGGGTCCCCCAGCAGGAATTTCGGGGGGGGGGGGGGGTCTACCCCCCGTCTACCCCGGTTGCTACGCCCCTGGTTTGAGCATTTGAGACACCCATATTTTGTTATTGTTATTTGGGCATCTACAGGGTGGGCCATTTATATGGATACACCTTAAAAGGACAACTGCAGTGGTACACATTTATATATGCCTGTGCCCGGGCCTCAAAAACAAACAAAATAAACTTATACATACCTTCCTACGAGCCCCCGTTGGTCCGGTACAGGCCTCACGGTCCGGCAGTGCTGACGTCATTCAACTTCCTGGGGACGGGGACGCCGCAGAGCCGTCGGCGTATCACCGGCCGTAGCAATGTCCCACCCCGGACGGTGATAGGCTGAGACCACTGTCATGTAAGAAGCCAGCCAGAGCTCCTTACATGACAGTGGACTCAGCCTATCACCGTCCGGGGTGGGACATCGCTACCGCCGCTGATACGCCGACGGTTCTGCGGCGTCCCCATCCCCATCCCCAGGAAGTGGAATGACGTCAGCACTGCCGGACCGTGAGGCCTGTACCGGACCAACGGGGGCTCGTAGGAAGGTATGTATAAGTTTATTTTGTTTATTTTTGAGGCACGGGCGTATATAAATGTGTACCATTCCAGTTGTCCTTTAATAAAATGGGAATGGTTGATGATATTAACTTCCTGTTTGTGGCACATTAGTATACGTGAGGGGGGAAACTTTTCAAGATGGGTGGTGACCATGGCGGCCATTTTGAAGTTGGCCATTTTGAATCCAACTTTTGTTTTTTCAATAGGAAGAGGGTCATGTGACACATCAAACATATTGGGAATTTCACAAGAAAAACAATGATGTGCTTGGTTTTAACGTAACTTTATTCTTTCATGAATTATTTACAAGTTTCTGACCACTTATAAAATGTGTTCAATGTGCTGCCCATTGTGTTGGATTGTCAATGCAACCCTCTTCTCCCACTCTTCACACACTGATAGCAACACCGCAGAAGAAATACTAGTACTGGCTTCCAGTATCCGTAGTTTCAGTTGCTGCACATCTCGTATCTTCACAGCATAGACAATTGCCTTCAAATGACCCCAAAGATAAAAGTCTAAGGGGGTCAGATCGGGAGACCTTGGGGGCCATTCAACTGGCCCACGACGACCAATCCACTTTCCAGGAAACTGTTCATCTAGGAATGCTCGGACCTGACACCCATAATGTGGTGGTGCACCATCTTACTGGAAAAACTCAGGGAACGTGCCAGCTTCAGTGCATAAAGAGGGAAACACATCATTATGTAGCAATTTCGCATATCCAGTGGCCTTGAGGTTTCCATTGATGAAGAATAGCCCCACTATCTTTGTAACCCATATACCACACCATACCATCACTTTTTGTGTTCCAACAATCTTGGAGGGATCTATCCAATGTGGGTTAGTGTCAGACCAATAGCGGTGGTTTTGTTTGTTAACTTCACCATTCACATAAAAGTTTGCCTCATCATTGAACAAAATCTTCTGTGTAAACTGAGGGTCGGTTCCAATTTTTGTTTTGCCCATTCTGCAGCACCTGAAACTACGGATACTGGAAGCCTGTGCTAGCATTTCTCCTGCGGTGTTGCTATCAGTGTGTTAAGAGTGGGAGAAGAGGGTTGCATTGACAATCCAACACAATGGGCAGCACATTGAACACATTTTATAGTTTATGGTCAGAAACTTGTAAATAACTCATGAAAGAATAAAGTTACGTTAAAACCAAGCACATCATTGTTTTTCTTGTGAAATTCCCAATAACTTTGATGTGTCACATGACCCTCTTCCTATTGAAAAAACAAAAGTTGGATTCAAAATGGCCGACTTCAAAATGTCCGCCATGGTCACCACCCATCTTGAAAAGTTTCCCCTCTCACATATACTAATGTGCCACAAACAGGAAGTTAATATCACCAACCATTCCCATTTTATTAAGGTGTATCCATATAAATGGCCCACCCTTTATCCACTCATAACCATCATCCATATTTTCATGTATTTTCTCACACATACCATCCTACACATTCCACACCTCCTACATAATGGCCCTGATTTATCAATCTGTCTGAGACAGAAATTGGAGTGATTTTCCCAAGTAACCAATCACAGCTCATTTTTTATATCATAAGGTGCTCTGGTAAAATGAAAGCTGAGCCGTGATTGTTTGCTTGGGAAAATCACTCCAGTTTCTGTCTCAGACAGATTGATAAATCAGGGCCAATATCTACATATGACCGATCATTATACAAGATTGTAGATGTGCACCATGTCTATTTTCTACCTGAATTCACATTGTGTTTTCTATCCCCTCCTTTTTTTTTTCTTTTTTTTTTTTTTTGTTTGAACATGTTGTCTCCACTCTTCCCCACCCCCTCAGCCCAACCCTATATAAGTAGTAGTTAGCAACACATAGGCCATTTGTTTCCTAGCAGCCTCCCAGTCTGACTGGGAGAGCATGGTAAGTGAGCCATCACACCTTTTTCACACTGGTGTGGTGCTGTGCGGCGTCTGTTGCTGCCGTGGCGCCGTGTCTGTGGGGAGGTGCTACCCATAGACTGGTTTGAGTGGCATTGGGGCCGCTCTGGCGGTGGGTTGTTCCCCCTGTGGGCACTGGTGTCGCGGCGGTGGTCGCTGCCCAGTGCTACGCCATTTTATGCTAGGGACGTTAGGGACCCATTCTAAATAGGTGGCCTTGACGTGGCGAGTGGGCTTGTACTTTTTGATCAAAAATGTATACTAACAACCTGTTAGTTTTTGATATTATGCTGAGAAGCAATTAGATCATTATACAAGATTGTAGATGTGCACCATGTCTGTTTTCTACCCGAATCTACATATGACCACTCACCTCTTGACCAGTATACTCCACTGCAAGTCCTACCTATATCTGCTCTTATCTTGCATACTCTGCTCATTGGTGTTCCTGGGGTGAACATCAGACTCAATTTCTCGGACGCTCATACAGATTGAGCACACCCTAGTTATCCACTATACACCTTATATGTATAATGTGTCTGATTGTAATAATAACAAGATTTAAAATACCAGACACCTATGTGGGATATTTTTAAGACCTTTCACTCGCTCAGTGCGCACGTTCAGCGTTTGGCTCATAAAAATTCATATCATGCCTCCCTGCTCTGTTTTATACCCTAGTGTGCATGTGCCACTTCTTGGGTACACTACGGCGCAGCTTCACAGCCGCGGCCATATTGGACCTTTGGCATGAAACAGAATGGGGAGGCAGAGGAATGATATGAATAATTATGAGATGGAATATGCGCTGAAGGAACAATGCTGACATCACTGTGCCCGAAGGAGAGATCATAACCCCACCTGTGCCCCAAGCTGCTAGTTAACATAATCCCATAATGAGGAATAACAGAGTGACAGATCTACTTGTAGTAGGCATCATTTTAATCCGTGTCACCCGCACTACCAGATAGTGGTTAGTGGGGGTTACACTGGTGACAATATACCTTTACTGTACGTGTATCACACTTTGAAATCTATGCCGGCTATAAGCTGGAGTAGATTTGCATTATAATTTATGGTTTCTATTAAATAGTATAGTAAATACTAAATAATACAGTATATGTGTTGAGCTGTAAGCAAAAATTAGCTTTTTCATCCCTGCTGTGCTGTACATAGCTTTATAAATACCCTCCATAGTGATAATAATAATAATTATTATAAAAATGATAATTAACAGTTACCCATAGCAATGAATTCAGTGTAGACTGTAGGAACCCTGAGATACAAAAGAAAACAACCATAAAACTGATACATGCACAGTACATAACATACTTTGTACATATGTCATACTTACATATATCCACAACACTATGTAACAAACATGCTGCAAAGTAGAATGCTATCAAAAATGGAAGTCTTAATAAAGGGGTACTGGCTCCAGAAAGTTATACAACTGGCTCCAGAAAGTTATACAGATTTGTAAATTACTTCTACTAAAAAATCTTAATCCTTCCAGTACTTATCAGCTGCTGTATGATCCACAGGAAGTTCTTTTATTTTCAAATTTCTTTCCAGTCTGACCACAGTGCTCTCTGCTGACACCTCTGTCCATGTCAGGAACTGTCCAGAGTATGAGCAAATCCCCCTAGCAAACCTATCCTGCTCTGAACTGGGTGCGGGCTGCGGGGGTCGTTGTGACATCACGACCAGGGCCGCCATCAGGGGGGTACAGCCAATACCCCAGTAAGGGGCCCTAGCTCCCAGGGGGCCTGGGCCCCCTGCTAAACCCCCCCTGCAGCAGCCCCATAACAGAAGCAGAAGACGCTGTTTAAACAGTAGTCTTCTGCTTCCACTGGCAGCTGTGACCCAATACTTACTGCATCTGTCTTGCTCTTACAGGCAGCAGAAACAGCAGCACAGTGGAGTGATTAACTGCCGAACATCAGGCTGTGTATGGATGGTAGAGGACCTTCGGTGATGTCATTACCATGTGATCGGTCACATGAGTTGGAGGAGCCTGACTGCTGTGCAGTGGAGGCATAGGAAGAAGTTCCCGTGTAGGGGAATGTGTTTATTATGAGAAGGTAACCTATAGTACATACACACAAATAACTATATCTGTGTTTTCCAAACAGGTCGCCTCTAGAGATGAGCGAACTTACAGTAAATTCGTGACGAATCGAATTTACTGTAAGTTTGCTCATCTCTAGTTGCCTCCAGCTGTTACAAAACTTCAACTCCCAGCCTGCCCAGACAGCCGTCGGCGGAGAGCCGACGGCTGTCTGGGCAGGCTGGGAGTTGAAGTTTTGCAACAGCTGGAGATACATTGTTTGGAAAACACTGCACTATAGAATTCACACACACTGCATAAAACACACACACCTCCTTTTCCCGTTTGAAAAAAAAATATTTTTTTTTAATTTAATTAAAAAAAATAAAATAATTGAAAAATGCATCGCCGTGTGTGTAAATGTCCAAACTATTAAAATATAATATTAATTAACCCGCATGGTATATGGTGTAATTGTTAAAAAATACCAAAGTCCACAATTGCTATTTTTTAGTAATCTCATATACCATAAAAAAATAAAAAGCGATCGAAAAGTCCCATCAAAACAAAAATGGTACAAGTAAAAACTACAGATCAAAGCGCAAAAGGTGAGCCCTCACACAGCCCAGTATATGGAAAAATTCTAAAGTTATAGGGATCAGAATGGGATGATTTTAAGTATACTACTTTTTGTACAAAAGGTTATTTAAAAAAAATTGTTAAATAAAACAAAGCCTATAAAAATCGGTTATTGGTATAACTGTATGGAACTACAGAATAAAGATAATGTCAAGTGTACTGAAAAGTGCACTGGGTAGAAACGGAAGCCCCCCAACGGAAGACATTTTTTTGTTTCACTGTATATTTCAGGGTAACATGAGTGATGTCATTACAAAGTACAATTGGTGGCACAAAAAAGCAACAAACCCTCATATGCGTCTAAAGGTTGAAAATTTTAAGTATTATGGCTAGAAGAAGGTGAAGAGGAAAAAAAGACAGTCCTAATGTCCTTAAGGGGTTATAGTTCCCACACACAACTGTAAACTTCACACAAGTGGTATAAATATCATGGTCACAGCTGTCACAATCATGACTGAGCCCCCTGGGACCGGCCACCACTGCTGCCACATTACCTGGCTGATCTGCCGGCGTCTGCCACTATAAGGGTAAAACGCCAAAACAGATTACCTACACAAAACAGAAAAGGGTCCACATATCGCTATAAGTTCATTTAGTTAACACCAACAAAATTAAAAACATTTCAAATAGAATATATAGCTTATACCTCTAGGACCTCACCAATGGTGCATAGTGATGTGGGTAAAAATTAAATATGGCAGCGTTAGTCAAAAATTATTTTTAATTCAGATTATAAAATATAAATAAATAAAACAATGACAAAGTAACACATTAAACTGGCACTATCTAGTGATAATCCCACTGGGCCCTAGTGGGATATCCAAAATATAAAAATAATGTACTAGTGTTCCAATACATGTGGAATATGGTCCATAAATCTGCAAACAAAAAATGGAATCCGCAAAAAATAAGATGAATGGATATTCGGTTTTGTGGCAGAATATGCTTGTAACATAAAGTCAATAGTCAAAAAAATGAATGATACAAAGTATCTCTCACCACTGCTTCTGGCTTGATGGATTTTTACAATAGATCGCAGCCTTATGTTCCTCGCATGCCCCAATGTGGAGAAGGGGGGCGCTGGTTCTCACGTCTCCCTAGCAGCCCCGATGGCAGGGGGGCGCAAACAGATGTTACGTACCGTTGGCTCCGATGTCAGAGGAGCGTGAAGCAGTAATCTGCGCTGAAGACCACGCTTGCTACCCGGCTTGCTGCGGATGGCACTGATTGGACACTCCGGCAAGAGTGTCAGTCAGCTCGGGAGCGACAATGGGTCTGGCGGTGATGGTACGTATGGGAGCGGTAGATGTTCCGGGGATGGCGTCCCACGTGGAAGCTTGAGTAGCGGGAAGTACGCGATCTATTGTAAAAATCCATCAAGCCAGAAGCAGTGGTGAGAGATACTTTGTATCATTCATTTTTTTGACTATTGACTTTATGTTACAAGCATATTCTGCCACAAAACCGAATATCCATTCATCTTATTTTTTGCGGATTCCATTTTTTGTTTGCAGATTTATGGACCATATTCCACATTTATTGGAACACTAGTACATTATTTTTATATTTTGGATATCCCACTAGGGCCCAGTGGGATTATCACTAGATAGTGCCAGTTTAATGTGTCATTGTCATTGTTTTATTTATTTATATTTTATAATCTGAATTAAAAATAATTTTTGACTAACGCTGCCATATTTCATTTTTACCCACATCACTATGCACCATTGGTGAGGTCCTAGATATATATTCTATTTGAAATTTATTTGTGTTGCCGGTCGGGTCCGGCTTTAGCTTTGATTGCCTCGGTCCTTCTGTTGTGAGCTGCACCTAATTTTAAGTTTTAATATTAAAAACATGTATATGAGGCATCAGGAGAAAACCACAAGTAAGCAGAGAGGCTACAACACACATGAAATTCATAGATAATGGGGGAGATTTATCAAATCCTGTGCAGAGGGAAAGTGAAGCAGTTGCCCATAGCAACCAGATCGCTCCTTTTATTTTTAAAAAGGCCTCTGAAAAATTAAAGAAGCGATCTACAACTTTACACTTTCCCTCTGCACAAGATTTGATAAATCTCCCCCATTATCTATAAGATTCATGTGTGTTGTAGCCTCTCTGCTTACTTGTGTTTTTCTCCTGATACCTCATATACATGTTTTTCATTTTGTTAGTGTTATTAAAACGACCTTTTAGCAGTACATGGACCCTTTTTTTTGTGTAGATCTATCATATACAGAAGTAGTAAGCCACTATACTACCTAATATAGTGTTAGCTTCTCTATACTGCTCCCATATATTTTTTATGGGGACAGTATGGGGCCTGATGCTATATGGGGACTTATTCAGAGGGTACAGTGTGTAGCAGTGTTATATTCAGAGCGCACATTTTGTGGCAGGGTTGTATTACAGTTTGTGTACAGTGTGTCACAGGGTTGTAATAATTATTGTTTTTATATGTACTATGATGATCTACTGACAAAGTGAGAAAAGCCAAACGTTTCTGGGCATCAAACTCCGCAGATGTCTGGAGGGCATCTGTGGTGGTCATGAAAGAGTGGGGGAGACCCAGGGCAATTTTTTGCATCAGGGCCCTGTGGTTTTCAGCCATGCCCCTGCCTGCTCCTGTACATCAGCCAGTGCTGCTCACTGATTTAAAGTCAGCAGCAGTGGCTGCCGGCTCTGAGGAGTGATGCTCCTTCCTAACGTCAATCTGCAGTGTGGGAGGACATCACTAGTCAGTGCAGCTCAGAGGAGTTCGCTAATATGCTGAGCCCCTGCACCTGAGCCTGCCGGCCAGCTTGGTATCATTAAGGTGGCAGGGTGGGATCTGAGGTGGACAAATTAAGTGACGGGGGCGGGAATCAGAGCGTAAATATAAAGTGGCATGGGGGGGATCAGAGGGGGGACAAATGGGGGAGGGGGATTGAAATGGCACAGGGGGCTGATCAAGGGGGGGGGGGATAAAAGTACACACTGGGGAAGCAGCCCGATTTGTAATGTTGATACTGGTATCATCGTAGGACGCACACCGTGATATATGGCTAGGCCTGAGCTATGTAAGGGGCTCCCTGGGCAGCCCTGGTCATGACCACGCCCCTCATGACATCACACCACACCCCCTCAATGCAAATCTATGGGAGGGGTTGTGGCAGCCACCACGCCCCCCCCCTCCCATAGATTTGCATTGAGGGAGCATGGCCTCGACGTTACGACCCCCGCAGCCCACACCCAGCGTTTGGAAGAAATTGTTCCGAATGCTGAGGCAGTGGAGTACCCTTTTAAGAACTATCTTCAGCATAAACAAGAACAAGAAGTCCTGGAGGTGATAATATGGCCCCCACAGAGCCCCGATCTCAACATCATCAAATCTTGAGGATTACATGAAGAGACAGAAGGATTTAAGCAGGCTTACATCTAAAGATCCATGATTATAGTTCAACTACGTCCCTGCAGAGTTCCTACTTCAACAAGTGTACCTAGAAAAACTGATTATGAAGGCAAAGGTCGCTCACACCAAATATCGCTCGGATTTACATTTCTCTTCTGTTCATTCACTTTGTATTTTGGTAAGTGATAATAATAAACCATGAACACTTCTATTTTTGAAAGCATTCTTACTTTTGCAGCATTTTTTTCACACAAGCCTAAAACTTTTGCACAAAACTTTATAAAGCATACACTGTACACACAATATATCCATATACAGTATGTACAAACATAATGCAAGACCATACACGTCCATATTTAACATACACTGTACATAGATGAACATGTCTAACTTACTCTTCCACTGTAGACCTCAGGGCTAAAGAGAAGAAGAAGATGTTAGATGTTTCAATGTCCCCATTTTATGTCCCCCCATACATTACGATGTCATATAATGTCAGTGCTGGTTGTGCTGTTTTCCCCATTATCCTGTTCCCTGTATGTGGTATTTATGGACCTGGAAATAATCACCTTGTTTGAAAATTCTGTAACATCCAACCAGAAAGAGGAGGACAACAACAACTCCGAATACAGCCCCCAGAGTGATATGGAGAATTTCAGGGTCAGTGCCCAGCTGATCTATAGAGAATAAAATAAATGGTTACCAGATGGAACAGGAAACAGGACTGGACTCCCTTATGTCTTTAAAACACTCACTAGAGTCTCTAGGCATCAGTATATCAGATGGCAACGGAAGCTCGTAGAGGAGAGAGGACAATGCTGGGAGGGCAGAGAGATTCTGCGGGAGAGCAATGTGACAGGTGAGGGTTTTTTTTCTTTCATGAAGACAAGGTGTTGGGGGGAGGGGGCTTATATGGGGGCACAGTGTGGAGTCGTAATTACTATATGGGCCAGAGGTTGGCCTTATACTATATGGGGGCACAAAATCATGGGATCAAAATCAGTATCACACTTACTATGGGACAGGTGTGTGCAATATGTATAAACCTATTCGCTAATAGGAAAAAAAGTGACCTCAATTACCAATAGTAGCATGTAATCATGAAACGTAACTTTTATTGAATATATTAAAATATGGAGAAATAACTAAATAAAGAGCCTAAAATCTGACTCAATGGTGGAGATTTATCATAACCTGTGGAGAGGAAAAGTTGCCTAGTTGCCCATAGCAACCAATCAGATTGCTTCTTACATTCTTAAAGGGGTACTCCAGTGAAAACCTTTTTCCTTTTAAATCAACTGGTGGCAGAAAGTTAACCATATTTGTAAATTACTTCTATTAAAAAATCTTAATCCTTCCTGTACTTATTAGCTGCTGAATACTACAGAGGAAATTATTTTCTTTTTGGAATGCTCTCTGATGACATCACTAGCACAGTTCTCTCTGCTGACGTTATTATAATAATAATAACACTTTATTTATTTATTGTTGTTCCAAAAAGAAAGGAATTTCCTCTGTAGCATTCAGCAGCTAATAAGTACTGGAAGGATTAAGATTTTTTAATAGAAGTAATTTACAAATATGTTTAACTTTCTGCCACCAGTTGATTTAAAAGAAAAAAGGTTTTCACCGGAGTACTCCTTTAAGTTAAGGGTGCCAATCATTTTGTTCAGATCATTTTTGGAGTTTGGTGTGACATTATGTCCAATTTGCTTTTTTTCCTCCCTTTTTAGGTTTAGTTCCAATACACACAAAGGGAATAAACATGTGTATAGCAAAACATGTGTTACTGCAATCCTTTTCTGTGAGAAATACTTCATTTTCTTTAAAAACTTCAGTGGTGCCAACATTTACAGCCATGACTGTACGGCCATGACATCGATGTACAGCATTCACACACCCCCTGACTGTACACTATAACCCTGCCCATCACATGATTATTAAAATTGAGTTCACTCCCATTTGACGCATCAAGAAACAACTAAAGATATGTGTGATCAGGGCACCCTAAGCTATTTAATGAGAGTAAACTTAGGTTCCCTTTAAGAAGAGCAGCTTGTGTATGCTGCTATACAGAAATATGAGACTCCCTATCTGCATTGAAGTACAAACACCCAGAATCCTTCAGTACAGTAATATCTGATATAAGGGTTTATTGCATTGTACTTTCCTTGTTCTTGTGGTCGCAGCATGAGATTTTAGGATTACTGATCATCAGGATGCCTATTGTGACTAACCCTTGTATTTTACTGCAACTCCACTGCCCCTTTTTTGTCCCAGGGAAGACATATGGCTCAGTTAGTAAAGCATTTTCCTGCTTTTTTATTTGACTATGCTACAGGGGCTGTAAAGTTACTGTAGTTAATAATATAGTGTCTGTACCTGTGTGTGACGGTTTTCTCACAATTCTTGTGATTTTCACCCCAATATTTATTTTTACCAGCATACAAAATGACTGTTGTCTCAGATTTTTCCCAGCTTGCAATGCGGTCGAGACCTGACTCACTAGTCAGCTGATGACAGGGAGCCTGTCTGCTTCAATGGGTGGAGGGATCGCTTGGTGGGAGAGCAATCAATCTGCAACTGTTACGCCGAGCACTCCGGGTCCCTGTTCCTCCCCGGAGCGCGCGGCGTTCTCCTCTTGGCAGCGCCTCGGTCAGACCCGCTGACTGGGAGCGCTGCACTGACACTGCCGGCGGGGATGCGATCCTCATAGCGGGACGCGCCCGCTCGCGGGTCGCATCCCAATCTACTCACCTGTCCCGTTCCCTGGCTGTCACGTCCTGGCGCGCGGCTCCGCTCTCTAGGGCGCGCGCGACAGCTCTCTAAGATTTAAAGGACCAGTGCACCACTAATTGGTGCCTGGCCCAATCAGTGTAATTAGCTTCCCTGCTCCATGCCTATAAAACCCCACTTCCCCTTCCTGTCCTTGCCGGATCTTGTTGCCTTGTGCCAGTGAAAGCGTTTTGTGTATGTTCCTAGCCTGTGTTCCAGACCTTCTGCTGTTGCCCCTGACTACGACCCTTGCTGCCTGCCCTGACCTTCTGCTACGTCCGACCTTGCTCTTGCCTTGTCCTTCTGTACCACGCCAGTCTCAGCAGTCAGTGAGGTTGAGCCGCTACCGGTGGACACGACCTGGTTGCTACCGCCGTAGCAAGACCATCCTGCTTTGCGGCAGGCTCTGGCGAATACCAGTAGCAACCAGTACGGTCCACGCCAATCCCTCACTGACACAGAGGATCCACCACCAGCCTGCCGAATCCTGACAGCAACTAATGTAAAAGCTGTAGACACCTTGATTGAAAACCACATGTCTTTTGAATGGATGCAGCTAATTTATGTTTCAATGGGTGGGGTGGCTGATGTGTGGGAGGGAGGAAAATGGAATTATGGGATTTGTAGTCAAAAGAAGAAAAGCCAAAAAGGAAATGCCAATTCACAAAAAGCTAGCCACAGTGTTATTGTAATCTCACAACATCCTTCCTAAGCATGTCCATTACTGTCTGCCAGGTACATACTAAAATCATCTTATGGTGTATAACCCCTTTAATATAAGTCAAATAAGATGTTGCTGGACCTTCCCCTCCATTCCATTGGATGTTACATTAGTTCTACACATAGATTGGGTGCTTGGGTATGCAGCCCTAAGGATTCTCATTGGCCACTATATTGGCACAACCCCCTTCATGATTTACAAGCAGAGGTTATATAAACCCTGCATTGGTGTCAGACCACCATTGACTCTCATTCCTCAACAGAGCCAGGGAGCAGTTCAAATGCTGGGAGCAGCGATGGGGGGAAATTTGTATCACTACTCAGTGTGCACCTTATCCTCTTAGAGCAGATCTAATTTATGCATTAGCGACAGGCCCCCATTTCCTCTCACTCCTTTGACAAAGCCGGGAAGTTGGTTAAATGCTGGGGGTGGTGATGGGGTATATTTTTTTATCAATACTACCTTATCCTCTTAGAGCAGACAACTACTGCATCCAGGAAAAAAATATTTTGGAAAGAGAAGTAATGTATTTTATGCAGGGAAACCCTTTACTAACTGAGCCATCTGTCTCCCCTGGGACGAAAAAGGGAGCAATGGAGTTGCAGTAAACTGTGTATACACAAGGGTTAGTCACGGTAAGCACAAGCGATAAGCAGTACTTCTAAGATTCTGACTTAAAGGACAACTGCAGCGCAATATACACTTATCCCCTATCTACAAGATAGGGGATAAGTGTTTGATCGCGGGGGGTCCGACCGCTGGGACCCCCCGAGATTTCACTAACGGGGCGCCACCATTAGCGCTCATAGTGAGCGCTAAGGTGTGTAGCGTCGACCTAGAGGTCGGCGGTGATGCCCCGTCTCCTCCCCGTCCCCGTCCCCTCCCCATCACCGCCCCGTCCCCATACAGTTCTATGGGGGGAGCCGGGGAGGCACGAATGCTGCCTCCCCGCCTCTCCCATAGAGATGCATGGAGGAGGCGTGCCGGCCGCAACGTCATGCTGCGGCAGGCACACCCCCTGCAGGGAGAGCCGCAGCCCCGTACAGGAGATCGTGGGGGGTCCCAGCGGTCGGACCCCCGCGATCAAACACTTATCCCCTATCTTGTAGATAGGGGATAAGTGTATATTAAGCTGCAGTTGTCCTTTAATCCACTTGTAGACAGTATGATGAATAAGAAAACTTCTTTATTAGCCACTTTACAGCGCGTTTCAAGGCAAACAATGCCTCTTTGTCAGGTATACAGGCTTATATGTTCACATCATATAACGGCAGATATTTATGTAAAAAAAAGGAGCAAGGTTAAAACAAGAACCTCCCTTGTGGGTGTGAAATAGTAAAAGTCTTGAATACAAAGTTCATGCTTGCATAAAATCAATACTTTAAAATAACAATAAAGGAACACTAATAAGATCCAACATATATCAAACCAGTTGTAAGGAATCTCCGAGTCTCTGTACTCTGTACTTAGCGGAGAACAGTGCACTAACTGTGAATGTTACTAGTGATGACTGCTCGTGGATACACAGGAGATTGGGCCGATGATGTTAGTGGAGAACAGTGGGCAGTGCGCATGATGCATCAGATAATGATACACAACATCATGGAGAAATGCCGGCCTCACAACAGAGAGAGATTACAGGCAAAACGCAGTCAAATAACGGGAAACTGTACTGTGTGAATATGGACAATACAATATTAACAAAAGGAGACGGAGGAAACATAAAAACCACATGCACGAGACAACGGAAACAACATTACAAACACAAATAGAGAGTACATCAGTTGTAAATCTGTCTGCCACAATTTTGACAAAATCACAGATTGACATATTGGAAAATGGATTATCTTTTGAGCCCAGTAGCAATTTTGATCTTTATAATAGTCTAATGGACGTCAATATATGTATAGGATTGCTTACCATCAAGAGACATTTCTTCTCATGTATAGATACAGCGGAGAATGAATTAAGTACTCTCAATACTGCTCTCAATGTACGTGGCATGAGTAGTATGCCATTGCCTAGTAATTTTAGTGAACAGGTGGCTACTCAAATACTCATTGATCTACAAGAAATATCTGAAGAATTATAAAATGCAAAATGAACAGAATAGTCTCACTTTTTCTACCCCGTTCACAAGACAGTTTAAAAATATACGCAACATTATCAACAAACATTTACCTCTTTTGAGAACTGATGAGGTTACTAACCAAATTTTAGATAATAGCATAATAATTATTCCCCACAGTGCACGTACATTACAAAACCAGTTGTCACCGAGTGAATTCCACAATGTACTTAGAGGGGAAGACAGACGGAGGATTGGCACTGTCAAATCCTTGGATATATTTCCTAGGATCACAGTGCCAACATATCGGGGGCTGGGATCTTGAGGAATTCCCTACTGCTAATATGCGCATTATGATGAGAGCGCTTGCAACAAAAGACTTAATAACGGCCTTAGAGAAAGGGGAATTTAAAATAAAAAAACATTTATATCTCCCAACATTCAATTTAATTCATAAATCCTGGAGCAAAGTAAAACAAATTAGAGGGGTGGGTAATTGTAATGAATATACCCCTATATGGGGGAATCATACTTTAACCGAGTTGAGTAAATTACATGGGTTCGGTAAGTGGAGAACTCTTGGTATAGTTCGAATAAAGGATATTTTATCAAATGACTCTCTCCGCACCTTTGCAGAGCTCCAGAAAGATTTCCACCTACCCCGTGAGGCATCTTTTCAGTATCTCCAGTTATCACATGCCATCACAACTCAGCAGAGGTATCTATCACTCACTAGAACAAAGGATATAGTTTTGGATTTTATACTAAAACAGAAAAAGCAAAAAGGGTTTATATCTCAGCTATATCGTCTTTTAGCGATGAAGGGATGGATGAGCCAAGTAAAACCAGCTTTTGATAAATGGCAGCGGGAGGGAGAGATATCTGGGAACAGTGGAGGTCTATTCTGGGAAGTGTACCAATGCAAGCTCTAGGAGAGGGTGCAAGAATAACGCAATTATATATACTGTATAGGTGTTATAGAACGCCCTCTTTCTTGCATAAAATTGGCTATCGTAGTGATGATAAATGCCCGCGATGTCTAAGGGAGAGGGCGGACTTAATTCATATGTTCTGAACATGTTCACAGGCCCAGGAATACTGGAAAGGTATTTTAGAATATATAGGGAAGATCTGGAAGGTGGAGATTCCTATGGAATTAAAAACTTGCATACTAGGTTATGTAGATAATGTACATCTCTCCTCTATAGGCAAACTGGCATTGGGCAGACTATTGTATAATGCTAGAAAACTGCTAGCTCAGTTATGGAAAGATTCAAGGGCTCCCACAATGGAACAATTTATCAAGAAAATGGAGAGGATGGTGTCTTGGGAGAAAGCGATCTATCACAAAAGAGGGCAGGAAGATAACCACAATCTTATATGGCAGGATTGGTTGGACAGAGTTTAATGCTGATTTGATACATGAGAGGGACGTGATTTGATATATGAGAGGGTCGTGTTTAAATTTTTTTTCTCTCTCGTCGTTGTTGGTGGTGTGTTGTTTTGTTATGATTTGTTTTTGTCTTATCAACCCGTGATGTGTATAGATAAACACCCTATTGTTAATAGATACTTATGATATTTGATTTGATATACCAGCTATGCTTCTTTTTTCTCTTTCTGTATTTATATTATGTTGGATATCATGTACTGATAATTATGATTAAATAAATAAATAAATAAAATTAAAAAAGAAGGTGAAGAGGAAGAACATGTAACAAAACATTTGAATGCTTTTCTTATGATATAAGCAAGGAGACAGTTTACTTTCTTTTCTTTGTTTATTGATAACAATAACTATTATATGTTTTAAAGAGTCAGAATTGATAATTGTTATATTTAGTAATGGTTTATGGAACAATATAGATTTTTGTTCTTTATACACTTTTTACACAAAAGGGATACATGGCTTTCTTCCAGAGGTAATTACAAGTGTGATCATCCAAGATGTGGGACTTGTAAATATATGACTAATTCTACCACATTTAGCTCGTGCAAGACAGGGCAACAATATAATATAATATAATATAATATAATATATATATATATTTAAATTAGCTCACCACACCACCTTCACAGGTAGTGTGTCCTGCAAAACAGCTCAAGCTCCATTTAAGAAGTCTCAGAACTGATTGGGATTTATGCCAAGCCAGAACTCTCTCCAGAAGGAAAGAGGACCCATCTGCAGAAAGCTGTTTCGGGGTGTTTGCCCCTCGTCAGTACAGAGCAGGGTGATCTGGCTTGGCTGTGGTGAGCTAATTTAAATATTTTTTTACCCAGAAGCCCGCAGAGTGCTAAATGGCCTAACTTGAAGCTCCGTTACACCTGAAGAGGTGTCCTCTCCCCGAGGAAAGTACTGACCCTGTATATATATATATATATATATATATATATATATATATATATATATACCATTATTTGTCAAGAGTGCAATTTACAGCATGTGGGCTGCACTACAAGAAAATTGAAAAACAAAATTCAGGAACATATCTACTTACCAAATACTGATAGAAGTTCAGTTAGATCGGTCTCAGGGTTCACTAAGCATGTTATGGAAGTACATTCAGGATCCAAGCCAAGATGCAATGTATCTGGTATAGAGAAGGTTCGGCCGCCCCGAAGAGGAGGGGACTGCAGTAAACAGGTGTATAAACGTGAAGCATTTTGGATGCTCAATTTAAAAAGCCGCTATCCCTGTGGTTTAAACCATAGAAATGTCCTATCCTATAATTATTGAAATTTTGGGTTTATTTAGTGTAGGTCTGATTAATAACTTTGCTATTGCAATATACAGATGTATATATACAATGATATTTTTGCAGTTTATCGTCAACATATGGACATTATGTAACAGCAATACATCATTTGTTAAATATGTATCTGTGTGTACCTGTTGGCACTCCTCTTTTATGATTTCACGCCCATTCAGCCTTTGTCTCCTCCGTCCAGAAGTATGACATGATAGGGGCATGCAGGTAGTGTTGGCGTGTCACGTTTTCAGTGCTGGTGTATTTATACCGGGCACTGGGTCTGTAATATGTTCCATAAATGAGACGTGTTGACAAGTCGAAACGCGTCGGAATTTCTTTTCTGCTTTTACCTTTTGTTATTTTTTCAAATTTTTCCAACTGTATGTTTTTAATAATTTTTTCATTAAAGTTGGATTTTATTCATTCATTGGGAGCCGGATATCCGCCTTTCCTTGCATTGCGCATGTGCAGACTGTAAAAGTAACTAGTGATGACTACTCCAGGAGATAATGATGATGACTTCTCCCCACTGTACACACATGGTAGGTAGCGCTTAATATATAGATGAAATGCGTTCACGTCAGCTCCAAGTTCTGCGGGTGAGCGCTACTCGTCTGATAAATAGTTGTAAAGATACTAATGACCTCCTGAGCTGGTAAAAGGAGGTGTGATAGGTGTATGCTGTTCTATATAGACAGAAAAAAATAGAGTAACTTATATGAATGGATGTTTGACAGGATATAGTGTTTTAGAAGAGAATGTATTCTCAAATCTAGTATTGTGACATGACGATAGGTCTACTTTATTTATGGGCTGAAATATAAGCCAAGGGGTGCTGGTGATATATGGAACCTTAATGGAAATTAGAGGGGATGGACATGGCTTCTGCTTCCAGATGTGGACTTCAGGATGAGAGGGAAAACAGGCTAGTATGGAGGAGTTAACGGACTAAGTCCATTCCTTCATTAAGACCTACTGGAGTCATTGTGTTCAATTTGTAGATCCAAAATGACTCTCTCTGTTGTAATTGTTCGAATCTATCCTGTACTTCCATAGGGATCTGTTCAATAGCTGTAACTTTGAAGATTGAGAATTGATTGTTGTGTCTTTCCAAGGCAAGTCGATATACTGTGATACATGTATCTTTTTGTACGTTGAATCTATGTTTATTCATTCTGGCTCTCAATTGTTGCGTTGTTCGGCCCACATACTGTAGGTTACATGATGGGATTGTCCATATGGCAGATTTAATTTCCATTTTTTAAAGTGGCAGCTTTTGTATGCTAGTAGACTGTTACAATCCACTTTTTTAAAATAAGTTTTGGTTATAATTCTTTCTTCTTCATTTGTTAGTTCCAAGTCAAGTTATTCCATGGACACGTCGCATTTGCCGGTAAGTATGATGTTGTAGGTGTTTTTATTTAGGTATTAGGTAAATCCCTTGGATTCTTCTTTGGTTCCTTCCCATATGAAGAGTAGATTGTACATATATTTTATATAGTTTGATCCTTGTTTGCCCATTGATGATTACTGTAGAAGTGTTCTTGTTCATACGTGCCCATGTATAAATTGGCGAAAGCCGGCGCAAAAAAGTGAAATAATTGTGGTGTAGGATGTAGTCAATGCAGTCAAAGATTAACTTTTTTTGTATGTCAGGCATAAAAGGGCCCCTCCAAGTACTTGTTTAATAACATCCAGACCTTGTTCGTGGGGGATGTTAGAATAAAGGGATGAGACATCTATGGTTTGCCACATGTATCCGGGTTGTCACTTCTGTTTTCCCAATATCTCAATTAAAGATAGAGTGTCTTTAAGATAGGATTTCAATTCCAACACGTATTTTTGAAGTAGAATGTCTACATATTTAGACATATTGCTTGTGATTGAGTTTTTAATAAAATAAAGTAAAATAAAGCGGTTTTATTTTTTATTTTTTAACCATGATGAACTCTTTCTCTTGTTTTGTAAGAACCCCTTTTTTCGAAAGCCTCCTGGATTAGTCTGGAGGAGATCTCCTGATATTCCCTTGTGGGGTTGTATGCAAGGATGGTATAATATTTAGGATCTTCAAGAATTCTATATGCTTCTTTTACATAGTCCCCTCTATCTTGTACCATAATGCCTCCTCCTTTGTCTGCGCTCCTGATAACCAGGGTTGTGTATTTTGATAATGTTGTTAGCGCTTCCCTTTCTTCTTTCATCAGGTTGTATTCAGACGGATTTTTTTTGTGTTAGACTCCTAAATTCAGCTGCCACCAATTCAGAGAATGTTTCAGCATAATGCCTCCTGTGGTGAGTGGGGTAGAAATTGACAGAGTTTTGAGTGATGTGGGAACTGGCGGTAGATCCACTGCGGCAGATATTGTTTCTAGTTTTGAAGGTTCTTTGGTATGGTGGTTGGGTAAGTTAAAAGTTTAAATGGTTAGTTTACGGATTAATCTGTTAAGGTCCACATATAACTCAAAGTCATTTATTCCACTTGAGGGGCAAAAGGAGAGACCCCTATTTAAGAGTCTCCTTTCGGTTTCATTCAAAATGTGGGAGGAGATGTTGAATATTTTTACACTCTCTTTCAGGTGGATTTTATTGATGTGTTTTGTTTTTCTTTTTTTTTTTGGTAAGAGCGTTTCCTTTCTCCTATCGCTGTCACCCCCCTGCAGCCCCTTTTAGTTTTTATCTTTCTTTTTCTGGCTCCTTCCTCTTTTGAGCACTTGGGCTGAAATAATTTGTGATGGTAGTTACATTTGGATCTTTTTTTTTACTGTGTACGTTGGAGTTAGAGTAGGAGGCAGGTCTAAAAAAATTCCTGGAGTGGTTGGAGATCCGCCGCTCTTTCTATGGTGTTCTGTCTATGAGGGTGTTACCTCCGATGTTTTAACAACAAGTTGTTTAACAACTCTGTTGGAGTGGATGGACGTAACTCTTTTGGTAGAGTATCTGCAAAAAAAGTAGGTGGAAGGGCCAAGGATGAATGTACTGTTGCTTCTTCATTTAGTCTGGCCATTTCTTCCGTACTTAGTACGTTATGTGCTATTGTTGTTCCAGGTTCTTCTATATGGTTGGCTTCAGTGAATCACTGTTTTTCCAATTCTTGTAAGATTATAGCTTGATCCGATAATCTTTTGGATAGTAGTGGAAAATCTGGAAGTCCAAAGAGAGATTCATTTGTTGTGGATTCTTGTCTAAAATGACTTCTTGGTGAGGGATGGTTAGTAGGAATCCCAAGAGAATCATCATTTCTCCTTTTAGGTGTGGTTGTTCTCCCATTATTGGTGCTATTGTTCCTGCAGTTCTGATCCGTATGAGGATGGAAATGTTTGTTGGTAAAATGTCTGGTGTTCTGTCTTTTTTGTTGGGGGTAGATTCTTTTAGGGGGCTGGTGGTAGTTTTTCTGTAATTTCTGGGGGAGTGCTCCTTGATGTATGTTCTAATTTTGTCTATGTTATAGGGGTCCCCTGTTATTGTTGGTGTGGGGGTTGTTGTCCTTATTGTTGTCCTTTATCCAGTACTTGATATTCTCTGTTTCATAGTTTCTCCTGTCTCGTTTGAGTTTATTCATTACTTTTTTCTCCAAGGTGTCTCTTTAAATGTTCATAATTCTGAGTGTGAGAACCATATCCAGTCTAATTTCTTCATTGAGAGTTTGGTATACAGTTTCTCATTTCTTGCATAGTAGCTTCATGATGGTCAAGGAAAAATTATGAATCATCACCTTCCAATCACTCACAAAGGAGCTGTCATCCTTAAAGCCTGGTTTCAGTCTTAATCTCAAGCCTCTAGGAATGACGTCTTCTGTTATATATTAATGTGGTGTCCCGGTACCGTATTGTATATGTAGAGGTCCCCATAGTCAGAGTCCCTAGGACGTCGGGGTCCCTCTTTTGTAGTTTTCCCCTTGTCACCTCATACTTAG
Source organism: Hyla sarda (assembly GCF_029499605.1). NCBI lineage: Eukaryota > Metazoa > Chordata > Amphibia > Anura > Hylidae > Hyla > Hyla sarda. Next base: position 140,462,439 of record NC_079194.1, on the reverse strand, counting down.
TCGATGACTATATAGCAGTTTTTATTAATATAAATATAAGTATGTATATATATGTATATATTTAGTTATCTACCTGTTCGGAGCGTAGCAGGACCTGCAGGTCACATGATTAGGTTAGAACTCTATGGTTTTGCTACAGGACCTTTGGAGGTTCCCGTGACGTGTTCACCCATAATGCACTGTAACGGTGAGTGACAGTCGTTACGGACCAATTCAAAACGGCCAGCCCCTGCCCATATAAGGGACCTGCGCCATCTTGATCCCTCTCTTGGGTTGCTGACTCTGGAAGAGGTAGGACCTCCGCAGCTTACATGACGATTTACTAGGCCAAAGCCTTGCGGCCTAGGCCTTTTAACATAGCGGATAGACTAAGCAATTCCCCGCTACTCATCGCAAGATCACTGGACCTAAATACTCCCCTAAATCCAGCAGATCTCTGCTATACAAACCTTAAAAAGATAAATTGGGCTTATCTTATCCCAACCGGCTGTCAATCGCTGCTCAAGCTATATGAAAAGAAACTCTGTTATCTGGACTGTTACTATTACTCCATGTACAGAAATTCTTCAGTAAAAGTTCCAGCAAGTTTTCCGTTAACAGTGATTGTAGACAATCCTTTATTTCTGCATCACCTATTGCTCTTAGGAAAGGTGGCAATAGGCCTATCAAGAAACCCAGCATTTAACCCTCACCCTGGCGTCACGAGTGACAAGGGTTAACAGAGCCCTTAACTATTCTGAACAGCAACACCCTAACTACCCTACACTCCCACAAGACAGTATCCTCTCATCCGCCACCACATTAATGTAAAAAGCAGAGGTCTATATGATGTTGGATTTTGTTTCTCAGATTGCGCTAATTCTGAGAAAAGTTTTGGAAGATCATATTGTGTTGGTGTTGGATTTGTGTGTGTAGATGGAGGGTGGTTGTCAGTGGACAGGGATGTGTTTTGTGCAGTGAATTGATCACTTAGGTGATCTCTTTCAGTGAGCCTGGTTTTGCAGTAATCCATGCTCTGGTAGGTACACTGTAGGTGTACTGTGTTCTTTTCTTTGTAGGCCTCATTCCGTTTTTGGTAAACAGCAGACTGATGTGCTTTACCAAAAAGCTCTATCTTGGTCTCATCTGTCCACAAGACTTTTTCCCAGAAGGATTTTGGCTTACTCAATTTCCCTTTGGCAAAATGTAGTCTTGCTTTTTTATGTCTCTGTGTCAGCAGTGGGGTCCTCCTGGGTCTCCTGCCATAGCATTTCATTTCATTTAAATGTTGACGGATAGTTCGCGCTGACACTGATGCTCCCTGAGCCTGCAGGACAGCTTGAATATCTTTGTAACTTGTTTGGGGCTGCTTATCCACCATCCGGACTATCCTGCGTTTACACCTTTCATCAATTTTTCTCTTTCGTCCACCCCCAGGGAGATTAGCTACAGTGCTATGGGTTGCAAACTTCTTGATAATGTTGCACACTGTGGACAAAGGCAAATCTAGATCTCTGGAGATGGACTTGTAACCTTGAGATTGTTGATATTTTTTCACAATTGTGGTTCTCAAGTCCTCAGACAGTTCTCTTCTCCTCTTTAGTGTGGCACACACAGACACACAATGCAAAGATTAAGTGAACTTCTCTCCTTTTTATCTGCTTTCATGTGGGATTTTTATATTGCCCACCCCTGTTACTTACCCCAGGTGAGTTTAAAGGAGCATCACATGCTTGAAACAATCATATTTTTCCACAGTTTTGAAAGGGTGCCAATAATTTTGTCCAGCCCATTTTTGGAGTTTGGTGTGACATTATGTCCAATTTCCTTTTTTTCCTCCCTTTTTTGGTTTAGTTCCAATACACACAAAGGGAATAAACATGTGTATAGCAAAACATGTGTAACTGCAATCCTTTTCCGTGACAAATACTTCCTTTTCTTGAAAAATTTCTGGGGTGCCAACATTTACGGCCATGACTGTATATATCACGTGCAAAAAAGGGATGGGAAATATTAATCACTTATAAAAGAGCAGTGTCTTATATAAAACCATATGTCCGCTGATTTATGGCAGCAATGTCATTTTGTAAACACCGTGAATACTGGTAATAGGTAGCTTCTATTTCGTATTCTTGTACTTTCTCCCAGATGTGTACAAAATGGCAAATTCACAAAAGGAGCTCAAATGCCTATGGCAGGGCTTTTATGGAGCCTCCTGGATATTCAAAATCAGAGGTGTCCATTCGCCAGTTCGGATTCCAAAAATCCTTGGTCCTATAGTATGATGCGTAATCTCTATGTATAAAAGAAAGGCAGAGCTCCTCATGGAATAATATCATCAATACATGGTGGGTGCACAATGGGGGGAAATAATATTTTTTCTGTTTATATATAGAACACACCTTCTTTTACCTGCTCAGGAGCTCATTAGGATCTTTACAACAATTTAACAGATGAGTAGCGCTCACCCGCAGCACTTAGAATGCATTCATCTATAAGCGCTACCTACCATGTGGGTACTGTGGAGAAGTCATCATCATTATCTCCCGTAGTTGGCACAAGCGCACTGTTTCTATCCATCATGGTCACCGGCCCGATTTTCTGTCCATTCATGAGTAGTCATCACTAGTAATTTTTACAGTTTGCACATGCGCACTGCCCACTGTTCTCCGCTAACATCATCAGCCCGATCTCCTGTGTATCCACAAGCAGTCATCACTAGTAACTTTTACAGTTAGCGCATGCGCACTGCTCACTGTTCTTCATTAACATTAGCCTGATCACAGGTTATACAAGTACAGAGGCTCTGAGATTTCTTACAACTGTTTATATGTATGTTGGATATTTTTCGTGTTCCTTTATTGTTATTTTTATGAAACATGAACATTGTATTCAGGACATTTACTAATTCATGCCCACAAGGGAGGTTCTTGTTTTAACATTGGTTCCCTTTTTTTTTAATATAAATATCTGCTGTTATGTGATGTAAACATACAAGCCTGTATACCTGAAGAGTGCCTGAAAAGGCACAGTTTGCCTTAAAATGCATTGTAAAGTGGCTAATAAAGAAGTTTTCTTATTCATCATACTGTCTGCAAGTGGATTACGCCACAAACCTAGTTTTTACCAACCCTTCTCTACACTGCATATTTTCAGCAGAGGTTTTCCACCTGCCGATATCGGGAGGATACACCACAATCTATCAGCACATTAGCTCAAAAGGGGTTGTGTCTGTTACCTAACCAAACCAGGTGAGCACATTGTAATAAGAGGTTTTTTTTCTCCCCATTATGCACCCACCATGTATTGATGATATTATTCCATGAGGAGCTCTGCCTTTCTTTTATACATGGAGATTACACAAGCTTCTGACTTGGCATGGAAATTACAATGAACCCTTTGGATATTAATGTGTGGTGAGCCTTGGGGGGTGTATGGTAGTGGGGGTGTTGTTTTGGTAGATAAGGGGTTAAGATTAACCCTATAGTTCGTGACGCCAGGCTGAGGGCTAGTATGCTGAGGAAATTCTCCGGCCTTCCCAGTAACGTAGGTGCATGCATAAAATGACTGAAGGTCCACAAGGTACATGAACTTGAACTTGGATAATTTTACTGAAAGGCTTACGGTACATCCAATGCACAATAACAGTCTCATGCAAACAGTCTCTATATAGGTAAGTAACTGACAGTTGTTGGGCAGGGGCGGGGTTGTTTTGATTGGTCCGAATATCTGTCACTCACCATCACAAAGCATAGTGGGTGCAATACATCACAGGAACCTCCAAAGGTCCTTAAGCAAAAACCATAGAGTTTACCTGATCACGTGACCCGCAGGTCCTGCTACGCTCCGGACAGTTAACTAGTTATACATTAGTACTATTATATTTACACAAATCCTGAATAAACTATTAGCTTAATGACTATTTAGATGAGAGGTGGTAAGTTGAAGACTAGACAAAAAAGGACCCGACGTCCTAGGGACTCTGGCTATGGGGACCTATACACACAGGTACCGGATAGGATGCGGTACCGGGACACCACAAACCCCCTTACTTAAGATGCGTCGACCTCGACGCCTGTCCCCCTAAGACAGAGGGACTAGGACTAGAACAGGATGATCTATACATTTGCTATACATCCTAAGTAAACATTGAACACATTTACATTTCCCTGATACTCCCACCAGTATCTGGACTAGACAATAGAAATCTATCTAGACATTGGTGCTATCTAGACATTAATACTATCTAGACATTAGTGCTATCTAGCCATTACCGAAGCTATCTATCCTTTAGTTTCTAGCTTCTTAAACATTTTAGTAAACTTATTATATATTTTAAAGCTTACTAGACAATTAGGCAGCTATCTGACATGTAGTTGCTAGCTCCTAAGACATTTTATTAGCTCTCTACACATTTTTATGAGGCTAAACTAAACATTGGTACAGCTCTCTATACTTTTAGTTTCAAGCTGACTAGACATTTTTATTATCTCACAGTTTATTCGCCAACAATAAGTTACCTGTTAGTACACAAAAGGTATACTGGCTAGCCGGAAGCTAGGTCACAGTTAGATTGGCTGCTAGGGTCTATCGGCTACACGCTACTTACCCCTAGAGCACTTCACATAACCTAACTAGGTTATTCTTAGAAATACGTGTTCAGCTCTATATTCGCAAGAGCACCTACTGGCCAGGTAGAGCATCTTACACATGAAATGAAGGAGGAGAAGAAGTGTACCTAACAGTGGCAGGAATTGGGTATCAATATGCTACAATTCCTAAGTGTTTTCTTAAGCGAGATATTTACTTTGGTGTATGTACTAGAGAAACTTGAGGTAGTACATTTAAGTGAGTAGCTTAGAGTACTATGTGTGCAAGTACTATTTTAAGGGTAATCTTCCATATTATTTTTTGTTGAGAAAGGTGCTAGCGATTGGCGACAGCAATAATACTACCCACGGAGGAGCCGGGGTGTCACCTGTTGAGTTACCTACTAAAACACCTTTAGCATTATATACATTTGTATGTACAACAAGAATTATTTATGTTTTTTGTGTTGAGTGTACACGTGCAGCACGTTGATAGTTTCTGTGTACAGCTCTAACTCACTTTTTATGTACATAGGCATTTGACTATCTTTCTATGTACAACCTATACTTACTATTTATGTACACAGACACGAGGATACCTTCCTGTGTATAGAACCATATACATATGTACTACACAGACTTACACAATCATCAACACTCCAACATGGTTCAGGCGCATTCACCTGATAAGTGCAACATTTAGCATAAGAGTCCTTATGAAGCTGCTGATATATACATAACATAGACGTGTAAGTATCAGCAGTCCACCTACACTAAGAGTCCATTTAAAGGAAAATATACAAAGTGGCGTGTAAGGATCAGCAGTCCACCTACACTAGGAGTCCAATTAAAGGGAAAGGTAAACAAGGCCTTACCACAAATCAGCCGGGTACAGTCCTTAATGAATCTCCTACAGGCTAGGAGTCTCTTGACTTAATAGTCAGGCACAAGCTTAGTGGTTACGTTGTTGAACTTTGAACTGGAACAATCTTAGCACAGTCCTGCTAGGCACAATTCTTGAACTTGGTTGCTGTAAAAACAAAAGTGGTTAACATAAGAAACAATCTGTCATTTTTTTAAAGTCTCTCTAGAGGATATTCTTCCTCACTCTTCTAGTGCCTTTCTGGGTTCCTCTGTATCTGCCAACATCAGGGGCAGGTGTAGAATTGACACAGCTTTGCCACACCACATTGGTGAGGAGTGAGTGTTGGATGGCAGCATTAGAAGGGGTTATAGGCTTACTAGCCGGGATCAAAGTGGGGCAATAGGGCTTGAGTACCATCTCCAAACTAGGATGGACCCATGACTCTTTGGTTGGTACCCTGGAAGCAAGCAAACTCTCCATGTCAAACGAGGGCCTTGGTACATACGTTGGTACCTGTGTAGGAGGCAAACTCTCATTGCTCCGAGAGGGCCTAGGTACGTGCGTTGGTACCTCTGGAACAGACAGACTCTCATTGATCCGAGAGGGTCTAGGTACGGTCTTTGGTGCCCGCAATTTGGGCTCACTTTCCTGAACTTGAGCAGGACTTGACTCTCGACGATATGTAGAAGATGAAGAACTTGACTGTTGAGGCTCCTCCTCCTTGGGTGCGTTAGTGGAGGCTTTAGGAGCAGACCTTTTCGGCCTCAAGTTGAAGGGATTGGACTCCCAATCAGTTGACGGAAAATACTTGAAGGGAAGCTGTGTTGGGGCTGTTGGTCTGGTGACCGCTGCAGCCCATTCTCCACGAAGGCTCTGGACGGGGGTGTACTCCACAATTTCACCCACCTCCAAGGTGTAGAACTTCTTATGGAGATATGGCCTTTGCACTGCTCGCCGGTTTACGAGGATGGTCTGCCCAGTGTGGCAGTCAAGGAGTGTCCCATAACCTCTGACCTTGTCGAACTTGGCCACAGTTGCTCTTCTTCTTTCTAATGGCTCCTCCCCTTCTTGGGGGTGATCCCATTTGCGTATGTACAATGCCTCCATTTCTTTGGTATTTTCTTGATACCGCACTTTTTCTTCATAAGGCAAATGCACGTGCTTGGGGGCATAGAGTTCTTTGTGTTGGGCCATTAGCTTTTCCATCAATTCGGCCAGCTCGGCTTCTTGATGGGCCCTTTCTTTTTCTGCAGTTGGGATTGGTGGCTTCCCAGGTAATGGTTGAAGTACTCTGTACATGTACTCGATCCGCTCCGGCTCATCTCCGAACACCCATTGCGGCAATTTTGGTGAGCACGGTCGTGCACTTGGCAAGCTTGATCGAGGTATGACCTCAGGGCTGGAGGAGGAAGAATAGGCCGCCTCTGGCGGGGTACTCACAGCAGACTCCTCCGACGGGATCTCGGCCCACGAGCCCCAGGTTCTGTGGTGAGGGGACAATCCCACCAGTGATGCACCTCCAGGTGTCTCTGGCCAATCGTCGTCATCATCAGGCAGTGGGGGAAGATTGCATGCCCCCTCTTCGTCTAATGACAACCGCTGCAGACGGTCAGCAAGTTCTTGGAAAACTCGGGCTGCGACAACTTTCCGCTTTTCCGGCGCCATTTTGCCAACTTCACCACGTGGAACGCTGCTCTCCGCCATGTCTGTACTCTCTGGCTCTCTGTGCAGACTGAAGAGGTCGCTATGCGTGGTGTCTTTTATAGTGGGTTTCTCCAAAATGGCGCCCGGCAGGAAGGACGTTATTGGTGCAGCCCCAACTTCCGGTCCCTCCAGAGACAACTCCTGTATCTCTGAGTTCCCTTTCGGCTGCGACACAGCAACTTGGCAGCCACGCCCAGGGGCAGGAGCAGCGCAGGCTTTCTTCGCGTGTTTTTCCGGCAGCAATTTGGCTCCGCCTGTGCCGACCGGACCAAAGGATCGCAGCATGAACTCATTGCGCAGTTTTCACCTTTCAGTTGTAGATAAATCTTCGCCTCCCTCCTTACTTTTCTCGTGGCCCCCTTGTATGGTGCACCACAGACACCGCTCCCGTACACAGCAACACGGTTTACAGCACATGAATAAAGTTAGTTTTCTGGATGGGGAGTACACTTTCACTAGTGGCGACTGTAGTAGACACACACCCGAATCCTGTTCATGATGCCAAAAAGGCTTTGTGGTGAGCCTTGGGGGATGTATGGTAGTTGGGTTGTTGTTTCGGTAGATAAGGGGTTAAGGTTAACCCTATAGTTCGTGATGTCAGGCTGAGGGCTAGTATGCTGAGGTAATTCTCCGGCCTATCGCCGCCCTTCCCAGTAACGATAGGTGCATGCATAAAATGACTGAAGGTCCACAAGGTACTTGAACTTGGATAACTTTACTGAAAGGCTTATGGCACATCCAATGCACAATAACAGTCTCATGCAAACAGTCTCTATATAGTTCAGTGACTGACAGTTGTTGCGGACCTTGAATAGTAATACAAGTCTCTGGATTTAGGGTAATTTGTGAAGATCCGTCCGGATTTAGGGGATAGATAAGGTCCGGTGATCTTGCAGAGTGCTTAGGGATTGATACACTCACAATTCTGAATAGATCAGCTGTTGCCGCAAGGCTCGGGCCTAACTCACTGCGGAAGATAGCTGCGCAGATCCTGCTCGTTTGACATTCCGGGAACAAGAGAGAGAGAATAATGGCCGCCGCTCCCTTATATGGGCAGGGGCGGGGTTGTTTTGATTGGTCCGAATATCTGTCACTCACCGTCACAAAGCATAGTGGGTGCAATACGTCACAGGGACCTCCAAAGGTCCTTAAGCAAAAACCATAGAGTTTACTTGATCACGTGACCCGCAGGTCCTGCTACGCTCCGGACAGGTTATTAACTAGTTATATACATTAGTACTATTATATTTACACAAATCCTGAAATAACTATTAGCTTAATGACTATTTAGATGAGAGGTGGTAAGGGGAAGACTAGACAAAAAAGGACCCGACATCCTAGGGACTCTGGCTATGGGGACCTATACACACAGGTACCGGATAGGATGCGGTACCGGGACACCACAAATGCACTGAAGGATTCTGGGTGTTTAAATCTAGTAAGAAAGAACGGGACTGCATTCACCAAGATGCGACCCAATGCCTTCTTTATTCAGATATGTTACAGTTCATACAGCAAGGTAAAAAGCAGGTGCATTCACTAGAATACAAGCGACAATTGTTTTACGCGGTTGCGCTTCCTCTTGGCTCACATACTGTTAGATCAACAACTCCCAGGAGTCATGTGACTGGCTGCGTCAATGCATCATGTGACACCAGCCTGTCACATTACCTACTCCATCTCCGGAGTACGAATACAAAGGCGGGGCGACCATCAAAGGGCAGCTAGAGGGACATGCCCTCCACTTCCTCCATGATACTCACGCCTCCCAGCAGATCACAAGGCACGCACATCAGACGGGGTCTACACTGAGAATCCTCCTACCTCCTTCTTCACGCCGATCGCATCCTGCAATGCCATAGTAACCTCTCAATACAAATACACAGCGCAACATGTTTCCAAATACATCTCTGGGAGAAACACAAAGTAAGGAATAAAGCACACCACTATAACAAAAGTGATTCAAAATCAAAATTATATCCCAAATGACATAATAAAAACAATAGAAAAACTTTAAAAAAAATGCTCATATTTTTGTCATGTAGTCCTAGTGGACCCATGGCCTCAGCTCCTCTCTAAAATGTTGTATCAACCTTGGGCACCCAATTCCTTAAAGGGGTACCCTGGTGAAAACCTTTTTTCTTTTAAATCAACTGGTGGCAGAAAGTTAAACATTTTTGTAAATACTTCTATTAAAAAATCTTAATCCTTCCAGTACTTATTAGCTGCTGAATGCTACAGCGGAAATTCCTTTCTTTTTGGAACACTGATGACATCACGAACACAGTGCTCTCTGCTGACATCTCTGTCCATTTTAGCAACCATGCATAGCAGATGTATGCTAAGGGCAGCATGGTAGAGAAAAAGACAAAAAGAGAGGTGCGCTCCTAGTGCGGATGGTTCAGACGGGTGAGCCCCTTAGGATAATTAAGTAGGCTTACCAGAAGTGGCCATGCTCAGGGCACAACACCTATATCTGCATGTAGTATCGCTCGGTGAAGATGAGGTCAGCAGCTCCTGAAGTCCTCTCTGAGTGAGCTAGTCACTCAGCATTTCTGATACAGTCTAGCATAATGTGAACCAAAGGCCTGGGACACATAAAAGGAGGACTGGGTTCCGGGCACTTCCCCTCCTAGTAGAGTACTGAATCTTAGGCAGGCAGATCCATAGAATAAAAAGGGAGTTTATTTGCAACAATAGTTTCGAGTCTTGTGCCAGACTCTTCTTCAGGCATATGACAAGGGGTTCAAACACATACACTTAAAATACCCGGGACCCAAACACTTGGGTCCCGGGTATTTTAAGTGTATGTGTTTGAACCCCTTGTCATATGCCTGAAGAAGAGTCTGGCACAAGACTCGAAACTATTGTTGCAAATAAACTCCCTTTTTATTCTATGGATCTGCCTGCCTAAGATTCAGTACTCTACTAGGAGGGGAAGCGCCCGGAACCCAGTCCTCCTTTAATGTGTCCCAGGCCTTTGGTTCACATTATTCCAGACTGTAAGGGCAGCATGATGGCTCAGTGGTTAGCACTGCTGCCTTGCAGTGCTGGGGACTTGGGTTCAAATCCCACTAAGGACAACAATAAATAAAGCATTATTATTATAATAACATCAGCTGAGAGAACTGTGGTCATGATGTCATCAGAGAGCATTCCAAAAAGAAAAGAATTTCCTCTGTAGTATTCAGCAGCTAATAAGTACAGGAAGGATTAAGATTTTTTAATAGAAGTAATTTACAAATATGTTTAACTTTCTGCCACCAGTTGATTTAAAAGAAAAAAGGTTTTCACTGGAGTACCCCTTTAACATGTTCCCTTATTCTCATGCATAGGCTGCGAATTGTTTTTCCTATGTAAAAACGTCCACAGGAGCAGACAATGACGTACACCACATATTTGGTCTTACAGGTAATGCAACTTCTTATAAACCATTCTTTTTTTACCCAAATGTGTGTATTTAGCTTTTATATTGAAACAACACATCAAACATTGTCTGCTCCTGTGGTTACCTTTTAGAACTAGTGTATCCAACCAATTTTTTCTGGATGCTTTAAATTCGTACATGCCTAATATACTTCCTAATGTTCTGTTCTTCCTATAAGAGAATAGGGGTTGATTACTAGCCACTTCTCTCAAATCAGGGTCACTCTCTATAATGTGTAACCAGAGGCATAGAGGAGGCTACTATTAGACAGGTGCGAAGCGCTAAGTGCGCAAAATTACTGGTGATAGCCTTCTGAACGCTATGCATCAGCGACCTCCCGGATCTACGGTATCTCCATGTAGGAGCTTTTGGTCGCCTTTCTTGCGGTGAGTGCAGATACCGTTTTCTTTTGCTATTCACTCTCTATAATGTGCCAGCGTCTGTGAATTGCAGCTTGTACTACCCTATCAATAGGTGAATGTTTGATGGCAAATGTGAATCAGTTTTTACTGTTTCTTTTTATTCTTCTGTGCAACAGAGAGCTCTGATCTAAAATGAAAGCTTTTTCAAATGCTCTTCTGACCATCTCCCGAGGATAACCTTTACTCTCACAAGGTGGTCAGAAAGATCCTCAGCTTGGGTCAAGAATATAAACTACTATTAACCCTTCTCAACCTAACAAATTGTCCATAAGGGACCGTTTTTTTAAAGTGAGGGGGTGAAAGCTATCATAGTGAAGCAACGTATTAGTAGATGTAGATTTTCTGAAACCAGATGTATGTAACATGCCGTTAACTCATTCCACCCTCACGTCAAGAACATCCAGAACATTATCGCCATAGACATAAGTAAAAAGTGTATTTTTATTCTCCATTTAGATTTAAGTAATCAATGAACTGATCAAACAGTTTTTTAGTGCCTGCCTGATAAAATGTTTTTCCATGTTCCTGAGGAAGGATTTACTAAACCTAGCATAGGGGTTATTGTCAGTGAAAATAAATTTTTTCCCCCAAAACCGCTAGAAAGAGGTTGGAAAATGAGCACGCCACTGGTGTGCCCATGGCAACCTTTGTGTCCTGCTTAAGCCACCTATCATTAAAGGAGTAGTTGAGTGCTGAAAAACGTATCCTAAGGATAGGGGATAAGTTTCAGATCGCAGGGGGTCCGACTGCTGGGACCCCCTGTGATCTGCCGTACGAGGCCCCGGCTGGATAGCCAGATAACGCGTGTCGACCAGTGCTCGAAGTGGTGGTCAACACGTTCCCTCAATACAGCGCTATGGCAGAGCAGGAGATTGCCCAAGGCAGCGTTCCGGCTCTGCCATAGAGTTCTATTGAGGGGGTGTGTCAGCCGCCCCCTTCCTGCGTACTGCGGGTCCCTGTATGGGAGATCGCAGGGGGTGCCAGTGGTCGGACCCCCCGCAATCTGAAACTTATTCCCCATCCTTAGGAGAGGGGATACATTTTTCAAGACTGGAGATATCTTTTAAACCTAAACGCATTATGCGTAAGAATAAAGGTAAGTGATTCCTGGATGAAGTTTAATAGATTTAGGTCAATGAGAAGGTTCCCCACTACCTGGACCCCCACATCTTGGGTTATTTGGGTATAGAGACTCTCAACATCTATGGATGCAAGATGATAATTGTCATGCCACTCAATGTCTTGATTCTGGGTGTTTTTACTCCCATGCAGATAGAGAGTCCCAGATATCATTATAGCAACATACATACATTACTCTGCTAAAGCTTTTCTAGGTTGGTGCTGAGGACAGTGTTGACCATACAGGGGGGGAAGCTGTTCACTGTAGCTGATAGCCTCGTGGTACTGGCGTGTGACGTCAGAATTTCCCGGGCTCTCTCCTCCAAGTCTCTCTGGCTTTATGGACCGGGCTGGATTAGGCTGCAATGCAGGATACTTTGCGGAACTGCACAATTACCTTTCGGTATTTGCATATCCTGTACCTTAAGGATTGAAAGCTTCCTTGATCTGATCCAGCATTCCAGCCTAATCTAGCCCGGTCCATAAAGCCAGAGAGACTTGGAGGAGAGAGCCCGGGAAATTCTGACGTCACGCGCCAGTACCACAAGGACCCCCCCCCCCCCCCCCCGGCCAAAGGCTTCATCCTGGTCACCAGCACAATTGTGACCTGCTTTCTTCAGCACTTACCTACTTACCTCTCTGCAACCACATCAATCAGAGCTGTCAGTGCCTGAAAGCGCTCTCACAAACCAGCAAAACCTGAGCTGTGATCTCTGCTAAGGACGGGTAACACTGTATATCACTAAGACTGTCAATTGCTGATACTTTGTGTCTATATACTTTCATTTTCAAAGGAAGCCTATTGCAACTGTATTTAGTACTATCTACTACTATGAACTGCCAAGGACTTTTGTTTTAACCCGATTACGACCATGGACGAGTATAGACGTCCAGGTTGGCGGGCGTTCCCGCACCTGGACGTCTATACTCGTCCATTCTTCTCGTGGGTGCTGCCCAGTGCACCCACGAGATCGCGGCAGGGACTCGGCTGTAACACACAGCCGGGACCCTGCTGCACTGCCAGGACCGAAGTAAACTTCGGTCCCGGCAGTTTTAACCCTTACAGCCGCGGTCGGAAGTGACCGCGGGCTGTAAGTGTTATGACAGAGGTAGGGAACTCCCTCTGTCTCCTCTGCAGCACCCCGCATCGCGATCGCGGGGTGCTGTGTGTGTCCGCGGCTGGCCGTGACCTGCCGCACTGCCGGGAGTGAAGTTCACTTCACTCCCGGCAGTTTAACCCTTACAGCCGCGGTCAGAAGTGACCGCGCGCTGTAAGGAGTTCTGACAGAGGGAGGGGGCTCCCTCTGTCTCCTCTGCAGCACCCCGCAGCGCGATCGCGGGGTGCTGCTGCATACCTGGGCAGCCGGGGGTCCTACAAAGACCCCCAGGTCTGCCCTGGGTATTGCCTGCTAGTGAAATATGCTGCCTGCTAGTGAAAACTGGCAGGCAGCATATAACTGCAATGCTTTGGAATACTAAGTATTCCAAAGCATTAAAAAGTGTAAAAATAAATAAATAAATAAATAAAAGTGTAAAAATAAATAAAAATGTAATAAAAGTGTAAAAAAAAAAAAATATATATATATATATATATATATATATATATATATTTATTAAATGAATCTAATAAAAAAAAAAGCATAATGTGTAGGATCGCATTGGCGGACATCCGCAGCATGTAATATGCTGCGGATGTCCGCCACGTGATCCTACACATTATGCAGCAGTCACGGTAATGAGCTCGCTGCTGCGGCTGGGTAGCTTTGTGCGTCCACTCATAGCGGCGGATTTTCCGCCAGCAGTCATGAGCGGACACACTGAGCTACCCAGCCGCAGCAGTAATGGATATATTCGCCATGAGCGGGTGCTTATTCCCACAACATGGCGGATATATCCATCAGGAGCCTTAACTGTCACAGACAGACGCGTTATACTGCCAGCCGACCAGCCAATAACTTGTAGGGGTGCGGTATATAAATGGGGTCACTTGTGGGGGTGGGGGTACTGTTCTGCCCTGAAAGCCAAATGGCGCTCCTCTCCTTCTGAGTCCTACCACGCGGCCAAGGAACCATATATGGCCAAAGCGGGGGTATTTCCGAACATGGGACAAGCAGCTAAATAAAATATAGGGTGCATTTCTTTCAATATCAGAAGTGATGTACAAAAAAATATGCCCCCCAAATGATGCATTTGTGAAAAATGACAATTTTCGAATTTTTAACACTGACTTTGTAATAATTCCTGCCAAAAAACTATGGTGTTAAAATACTCACTGTACCCCCTAGCAAATACCTTGAGGGGTCTAGTTTTTAAAATGGGGTCATTTGGGGGGTGTTCCTATGTTCTACTACCTATAATATATGCAACCAATTAGTGTTAAAATAGCAAAAAATCGTAATTTTTTGTAAAAATTTCATGATTTTTTGCATTGTAAAAAAAAACTACAAATGATATCAGCTTACTTTTACTATGTACATGAAGGACAACTTGTGACAAAAAAACAATGTCAGAATTATCGTGATTGGCAAAACGTTACCAGAGTTATTCTCTAATAAAGACAGACATCCCCGATTTGAAAAAACAGGCCTGGTCTTTCAGGGGCGTACAGGTTTATTTGCATTGGTCCTTAAGGGGTTAAGCAGGATTGCACAAAAGGACTTAACCCATTCAACACAGTTTATGCATCAGTGATGAATTCTATCAATTCTATTAATTTTTAATATTCTTAAATATTTTATTGTGAGATATATATTGTTTATCCCCTCCACAAGGGCCCTCTGTGGGGGAAACTACAATCGTTTATATATATATCAGAATTTTATAATAAAACTTATTATAATTAATCATAATTGAAGCACGATCTCTTACTATTGTATTGGCTTTTAGTATTTATTCTCCTGGAGGTCTGGACAAAAAAAAGCCTTTTTTTTTCAGATTTGTACATTACTTCTATTAAAAAATCGTAATCCTTCCTGTACTTATTAGCTGCTGAATACTACAGTGGAAATTCTTTTCCGTTTGAAACACAGAGCTGTCTGCTGACATCATGAGCACAGTGCTCTCTGCTGACATCTCTGTCCATTTTAGGAACTGTACAGGGTAAAAGGAAATACCCATAGCAAACATATGCTGTTCTGGACAGTTCATAAAATGGACAGAGATGTCAGCAGAGAGCACTGTGCTCGTGATGTCAGCAGACAGTTCTGTGTTTCAAAAAGAAAAGAATTTCCACAGTAGTATTCAGCAGCTAATAAGTACAGGAAGGATTAAGAATTTTTAATAGAAGTAATTTACAAATCTCCACACAAGAAGAAGAAAGCAGAGCACTCACCAGTGACCTTTCTTGCTAGCAGCTTTTATTTCGGCATGTAGTTTACCTCAACCGAGTACACATCGGGAAAATCACAGACAGGGGAGTGCAGACGTGAGATGCGGGAGTAACTTCCAGGTGACTGTTACGCCGAGCGCTCCGGGTCCCCGCTCCTCCCCGGAGCGCTCGCAGCGTCCTCGCATTTGCAGCGCCCCGGTCAGACCTGCTGACCGGGTGCGCTGCAATATCCCTCTCAGCCGGGATGCGATTCGCCTGACTCGTTCCCCGTCTGTCTTGTCCCGGCGCGCGCGGCCCCGCTCCTTAGGGCGCGCGCGCGCCGGGTCTCTGCAATTTAAAGGGCCACTGCGCCACTGATTGGCGCAGCAGGCTTAATCAGTGTGCTCACCTGTGCACTCCCTACTTATACCTCACTTCCCCTGCACTCCCTCGCCGGATCTTGTTGCCATTGTGCCAGTGAAAGCGTTTCCTTGTGTGTTCCTAGCCTGTGTTCCAGACCTCCTGCCGTTGCCCGACTCCGATCCTTGCTGCCTGCCCTGACCTTCTGCTACGTCCGACCTTGCTCTTGTCTACCCCCTTGTACCGCGCCTATCTTCAGCAGTCAGAGAGGTTGAGCCGTTGCTGGTGGATACGACCTGGTTGCTACCGCCGCTGCAAGACCATCCCGCTTTGCGGCGGGCTCTGGTGAATACCAGTAGCAACTTAGAACCGGTCCACCAACACGGTCCACGCCAATCCCTCTCTGGCACAGAGGATCCACCTCCAGCCAGCCGAATCGTGACACTTCTGCCCCCTCGTCAGGTCCTTGGTCTAAAGGGGGAATCCGTGATGTAATATTTCCTTTTGGATGCTCTGAAGTTGCCGGTTCGCCAGAAAAACTCAACTCTGATTCTGTTGTTAAATAGTCACTCTTCTTGGGTGGTTTTTTCTTTTGCTGGTTAGGGTATTTCTTATCGATTATAAGGTTTTCTATCTTGTGCAGCTTTTGTGTTCACCTTTATTTTATTCCATGTAAATTCCTGATGTCACTCAAAATCGGCTTTATCCCTCAAAAATTTGTCTCTTTTAATCTCCTTAATAGATTTTTGCAGCACAGAAATTTTCTGATCAAGGTTGGAACTAAATTTCTTACATGCGGTTTCCGAGATCCTAGTACGCAATTCACACTTCATTTTACAAAGCTGAGCTGTAATGTTGTTATATTCGCTCTTGTTTTTAATCAACACCAACCAATTCCTGTAATTTTAACGAGTGTTGGAGATGTTGTTCATTCCAAATAAAGTCTTCGTCTTGCAGGAATTGAGAGGGGGATTTGTACGATCTCAGTCCCCTGGGGGTTCTATTGTTCTCTGCGTATGCCTGTAGCGATTCTATTGTCCAAAATAGACGTGTTTCCCGTTCAGCCAATGTTTGGATCTTGTATTCCAAAGTCTTTGTACTAAGGACTTGGATCGCTTCTTTAGTCTCACATGGAGCGAAAGTTTAAGAGATGATAACCTGCAAGACCACCAATGTAGTCTATTGCCTAATTTGTACCTGTGGGTACTTTTATGTCGGAAAAACCATCCGTCCACTGTACCACAGGATCAGGGAACAATTGAGATCCCTGGTGACTGGTATGGGGGCACCACGGATGATTTCCCACATGAAAGAATGCCATGATAACAACCCGCAAGCTTTACGCTTTGCGGGTATTGAACATGTAACCACTTCAGCTAAAGGGTTAAACAAGCACCAGCAACTCCTTAAGAACGAGGCAAAATGGATAATCCGGACGGATGCCACTGGGCCTCTGGGTCTAAATGAAAAACAGGAGTATAGTGCTTTGATCTAAGTATATTTATGATGTATATTATTCTCACATGATATGATGTTGCTTTTAAACCACTTTTGTATGTTTATAACATTTTTATTGTATACCCGGTTAGCTTGTCCAATAACGCTGCACTTACCTGCAGCGTCACAGCTACCTGGTTTCACATAAAGCACACCTTTTCCTGTGACCTCATCATTCCTGGTCTGGAGAAGCGCTTCGGCGCGCAACGGCCTGTCACCTGGAGGTTACCCCCGTGTCTGACGTCTGCACTCCCCTGTCTGTGATTTTCCCGATGTGTACTCGGTTGATGTAAACTACATGTCGAAATAAAAGCTGCTAGCAAGAAAGGTCGCTGGTGAGTGCTCTGCTTTCTTCTTCTTGTGTGGACTTATGGAATGCTGTTTCTTTAAGCGTGGAAGCACCACCTATGTACCTCCAGCAGTTGCAAAGGGAATTACTAGGCCCCCACGGGTTACCTATCTAGTGGACATTATTTACTGGTGCCGAGATTTTCTTCATTGAGACTTTGTTTAATTGGACTGTTTACAAATCTGTTTAACTTTCTGGCACCAGTTGATTAAAAAAAATAAATAAATTCACCGGAGTACCCCTTTAAGAAACATTAACTACTGTAATATCAACAATATGGAGCCCAGACACAACCAAACTAAACTGAAACCTTTTTCCCTGCAGCGCCCCTAGAGACAGGAATGCATATTGCTCTTGCTCTCGTCTCAATTGCTCTTTAAAAATTTTTACTTTTAGTATTTCAATTTTATTTCAGGATTTGCTTGTCTTTAGGTTACACTGGAGAACAAAGATTATTAGATGTCTTTTATGAATGTCTAAATGTTACATAATTTGAAAACCATGTTGTAACAATATTATTTATCATTATAAAAGAACGTATTCCATACTCCATTTTTTTAAATTTTCCAGAAAAAAACACTTTTTTTTCTGTTTTCCCCAGGCCTTTCCATATCTATATGGACCAGAAGTGGGACTTATACTACATGGGGGCACAGTGTGGGGGCCTAATACTATATGGGAGCCAGAGGTGGGTCTTATACTATTTGAGGGCACAGCGTGTGTGGGCCTAATACTGCATGGGGGCCAGAGGTGAACCATATACTAAATGGAAGCACAGTGTGGGGGGCATAATTAATATATATCGACTTAGACAATGGAGTGGATGGGCACTGCAAAAAAATATATATTGTAGTAAAAAAGTGGTGCAAGAATTTAAAAAAACCACATCAATATATATGCAAGCGAAGAATGCTGCCAACCATATATATACTTGCACACCACATAAATCACTAAAGGGTCTTCCCCCCTTTTGACCATCTTGGTTCCCTTAAAGTGTACCTGTCCGTACCCACAAAAACAAAACAAACAAAAAAACTGTTACATATGTTACTCAGTACCTAATCCTGGTAATGTACATATCTTTTTGTCTATATAAGGGTGCATTCACACCACGTTTTGTACATACGGCTGCCGGATCCGGTGGGGGGAGTGGCAAACCGGGCACTCCCGTACCCCGGCTGGATCAGTTTACTATGGTTTTAGGTCCGGTCCAAAACCGCATACGGGTCAAAACTGAGCCAACCGGAGTCACCGTTTACTCCAGTCGGGTCATTAAAGTAAATGCAGTCACGGGCTGATCCGGCCGGGGTACAGGAGCGCCCGATTTGCCCTTCCCCCCCGCCAGATCCGGCACCCGGCACGTACAAAACGTGGTGTGAATGCACCCTTACCCATATTTCACTAAAAAAATAACATATTAAGTCTTCCCACTGTCTTTTCAATGCTCTCTTGTGAAGGGGGCATATCCTTCTCTTGCGTGCACTGTGATGACCCCCTCCCTCACTCTGCTCTGACTCTCTGCTGTCAGGAGCGAGCCTGGCAGTCAGCCAATCACTGTACTCTGCTCTGTTACCCTCTCCTCTCTGGTTTTTATGCTGTACACTCACAGGAGGAAGGATTATTGGAGATTGATGTGCTCTATGGTGAGTGTATAACTTAGTAAAGAGTGTAAAAATATAAATAAATCTTTCTAAATTATTGCAAATGTATAGTGCAAAAAATACAGTAGTTTTTTTAATGAATACATTTTCTATCTGTTCTATAAGTTCCTATGTCATTCACATGTGTCATCTTTGGCAGTCCTGTAATGCTGGGACTTATAGTTTTGGTACAGTTGGAGGTACAGTGTTTGGATAACTCTGTTTTACAGCAGTGTTGCCTTGTGTTAGAGCAATGTTGATGCAGGTTGTGTTCGTCCTGCAGCCTTGTTAATCAACCATCTTGTGTCCATGACCCTTGGACACACTCATGCTGCTGTGGGACTGCTCAGTGTTACAGGAGGTATAGGGACCCCTAGTGGTGGTATTTTCAAGGGCAGTTTTCTTTAATAAAATTTGACATTATTTAAAGAAGTATATTAGAAAAAGTATTGTTTTGCCATGATATACAACATATAAAAAGTTTCTATATCTGACAGTGGCCATTTAACCCCTTAAGGACGCAGCCCTTTTTCACCTTAAGGACTGAGCCCTTTTTCGCAATTCTGACCACGTCGCTTTACGAATTAATAACTCTAAAACGCTTTTACCGAATATTATGATTCTGAGATAGTTTTTTCGTGACATATTCTACTTTATTTTGGTGGAAAATTTTCGCTGTTACTTGCATCCTTTTTTGGTGAAAAATCCCCAAATTTCATGAAAATTTTGAAAATTTTGCATTTTTCTAACTTTGAAGCTCTCTACTTGTAAGGAAAATGGATATTCCCCCAAAAATTAATTTTTATTCACAAATACAATATGTCCACTTTATGTTGGCATCATAAAATGGACATATTTTTGCTTTTTGAAAAAATTAGAGGGCTTCAAAGTAGAGCAGCAATTTTCAAAAATTTCATGAAAATTGCTAAATCTGAAGGGACAGATGTTACAGAACTACAACTTCCAGCATGCCAGGGCAGTCTAGGCATGCTGAGAGTTGTAGTTTGGCAACATCTGGAGGGCTACCATTTGGGCACCACTGTAACAGTGGTCTCCAAACTGTGACCCTCCAGATGTTGCAAAACTACAACTCCCAGCATGCCCAGACAGTCTTTTGCTGTCTGGGCACGCTGGGAGTTGCAGTTTGGCCTTCCTAGCGGTTGCCACAGTAAAGATCACTTTACCTTCACTTTCATTACCCCCCCCCCTCCCCCACCGTTGTGTCCCTACCTGGGCCAGGATCTTTGCAGTCTCCAGCGACGATCAGCGGTTCCCAGGCATCTTCTCCTCCAGGTACCGGCCTCCATCTTCTCCCCATGTTCCCCTCGACATGCAGGGGTGGGCAGAACGGGGGGTTGCCATGGCAACCCACTGGCCTGCTCTTCCATTGGTCAGAATCAGTTCTGACCAATGGCAGGGGATAGGAGGACATCGCAGTACTGTGACCTCACTCCTAGCCCTCAGGATGATCGGGGCTGTCACTGACAGCTCCGATCATCCCTATTTTCCGGCTGATCGGGTCACCAGAGACCCAATCAGCCCGGAATAGCAGAAAATCGCATGTCTGAATTGACATGCGATTTTCTGCGATCGCCAACATGGGCAATGTGCCGGGATGCCTGGGATTTCAGCAGGCATCCCGGTCCGGTCCCCAACCAGCTAGCGGCGGCGACCGGAATTCCCACGGGCGTATGCCTCAGGATGCAGGGCGTATGCATACGCCCAGCGTCCTGAAGAGGTTAACTGTTTTTTATCCTTCCTCCCATTATCATTTGCATATCATATGTCTTTTTCCTTTTAGATTGATTGGTCCATTTTGCACTTGCTCAGTACTTGCACTTTAGGTCTCGGTAGTTCTGGGACTTGTAGGTCTGTATTTTCATTTGCACATACCGTATTTTAACACTTTGTATGTAGTTCATTAGTATTTTGTTTTCACACACTCAGATGTGTGATTTCCTTTCTGTATTGTTGCATCCAGACAGGGCCAGACCAAGACATTGAGCTGCCTGGGTACAAGAATGAAATGCTGTCCTCCATCCCCCCCTCACACACACACAATAAAAAAAAAAAAAAAGAAAAAAAAAGTATGTGCAAAGAGGAACATACAAGGCAGCATTTCACGAACACTGTGGCCAGCAGCCACACCATTAGCACCACACCATTAGGGGATAATTGTAAGTTGTGGTAATACCTCCTTAAGAACAATAATGTTGTCAGCCTGTTATCAGAGTTAAGTTAAACCTCCTATACTGATAGAATGATTATTACCACTACAGACCATATCAGTGATTATATCTAATCAGTTATCAGCAGTTATATCTAATGATGCTCGTACATAATGCTTAAATACTACTGCTACACCAGAACTGCCATCATTACCACTACCATACCTCCCAACCGTCCCGGATACAGTGGGACATTCCAGCTTTTGGGGTGATGTCCCGCCATCCCGGAACAGCCCCCACATGTCCTGCATTTAACTGTAAATGCTTCTTATGAGGCAGTTATCTACAGTTAAATGTGGAGCTCGGTGGGAAGGTTGACAGGGGGAAGAGCCATTGGCTCCTTACCCTGTCATTCACTCTTGTGCCTGCTGGCTACATTTAGCCATCAAACACAAGAGGTAGGGCCGAGCTCTTCCTCTGTGCTTCGGCACACAAATGACATCATCAGATGCCAGAGTCCAGAGGAAGAGAAAGGAAGAAGACGTGCAAAGGGAGGAGGACAGAAGAGAAGAGTCGCAGGAGGTAAGTATACATGCGGGCGGGTGGGAAATTGGTGTGCTGCTGCCTACTCTGAGGGACACTGCTGACCTTCTGTGGGGGACTCTGCCGCCTACTGTGGGGGACTCTGCCGTCTACTGTGGGGGACTCTGCCGCTGCCGTCTACTGTGGGGGACTCTGCCACCTAATGTGGGGGACTCTGCCACCTACTGTGGGGGTACTGGTGCCTAATGTGGGGAATCTGCTGCCTACTATGGGGGGAATCTGCTGGCAACCTAATGTGGGGGACATCTGCTGCCTACCTAATGTGGGGGTCTTCTGCTGTCTACCTAATGTGGGGGACATCTGCTCCTACCCACTTTACTAAGGGGGGCATTATTACAGTTTGGGGCATTATAGTTATTGGAAAAGAGCAGAGTCTACAATGTTTTTTTCCTGCCAGGTTCTCCAGAGATGAGTTGTAGCTGGAAGAAATCATCATGGCCGTCGGAGCTGGAGAAGAAAAAGGAAAGTGACTGACTCCAATCAGAGAAGATGTCTACCGATATAACTGTATGTAATCACTTATATGGTCTGTAGTAGTAATGATGGGGGTGGTTGTCAGTCACCTGATATAACTGTATCTAATCTCTTATATGGTCTGTAGTGATAATGGTGGGGGTTGTTGTTGCTGTTTATTGCTGTTAATGGTGTATTCACACGCACAGTATTCTGCGCAGATTTGATGCACAGGATTTTTGGCTACTGATTTCAATGTAAATTAAATGACTCAATACAGCTTCAAATCCTGTGGGTGTGGCTGAGGGCATGGTTAGGGGCATGGCTTGTCCCTCTTTGCTCTTAGCAAAAGTTGGGAGGTATGCCACTACAGACTTTATAAGTGACTAATGCTTGGGAAGAAGAGATGAGGAGGCACTTGTGTTACAGCCAAATCGAAGTTTATTCCATAGAGGTTAGAGATACACCACTGGCTGATGGGCCGTTTCTCGCTCACATGCGCTTAACCCCTTAAAGACGCAGGACGTAAATGTACGTCCTGGTGCGGTGGTACTTAATGCACCAGGACGTACATTACGTCCTGTGCATAACCGTGGGCATCGGAGCGATGCCCGTGTCATGCGCGGCTGATCCCAGCTGCTGATCGCAGCCAGGGACCCGCCGGCAATATGGCTGACGCCCGCGATCTCGCGGGCGTCCGTCATTAATCCCTCAGTTGCCGGGATCAATACAGATCCCGGCATCTGCGGCAATGCGCGATTTAAATGAACGATCGGATCGCCCGCAGCGCTGCTGCGGGGATCCGATCCTTCAGAACGCCGCACGGAGGTCCCCTCACCTTCCTGCTTCCGGCTCCCGGTGTCTTCTGCTCTGGTCTGTGATCGAGCAGACCAGAACAGAAGATAGCCGATAACACTGATCTGTTCTATGTCCTATACATAGAACAGATCAGCAATCATGGTATTGCTATGAAGTGTAAAAAAAAATTTAAAAAAAATGTAAAAGTCAAAGTAAAAAAAATCCCTTCCCCCAATAAAAAGTAAAACGTCCGTTTTTTCCTATTTTACCCCCAAAAAGCGTAAAAAATAAATTTTATAGACATATTTGGTATCGCCGCGTGCGTAAATGTCCAAACTATTAAAATAAAATGTTAATGATCCCGTACGGTGAACGGCGTGAACTTAAAAAAAAAAGTCCAAAATTGCTACTTTTTTAATACATTTTATTAAAAAAAATAATTATACAAAAATTTATTAAAAGTTTTTTATATGCAACTGTGATATAAAAAAAAAGTACAGATCATGGCGCAAAAAATGAGCCCTCATACCACCGCTTATACGGAAAACTAAAAAAGTTATAGGTCATCAAAATAAAGGGATTATAAACGTACTAATTTGGTTAAAAAGTTTGTGATTTTTTTAAGCACAACAATAATATAAAAGTATGTAATAATGGGTATCATTTTAATCGTATTGACCCTCAGAATAAAGAACACACATCATTTTTACTGTAAATTGTACGGCGTGAAAACGAAACCTTCCAAAATTAGCAAAATAGCTTTTTTCTTTTTAATTTCCCCACAAAAATAGTGTTTTTTTGGTTGCGCCATACATTTTATGATATAATGAGTTATGTCATTACAAAGGACAACTGGTTGCACAAAAAACAAGCCCTCATACTAGTCTGTGGATGAAAATATAAAAGAGTTATGATTTTTAGAAGGCAAGGAGGAAAAAATGAAAATGTAAAAATTAAATTGTCTGAGTCCTTAAGGCCAAAATGGGATGAGTCCTTAAGGGGTTAATCATGGCCATGATTAAGCGCATGTGAGCGAGAAATGGCCCGTCGGACAGTGGTGTATCTCTGACCTCTATGGAATAAACTTTGATTTGGCTGTAACACAAGTGCCTCCTCATCTCTTCTTCCCAAGCATTATTTCTGTTTGTCTTCTGGAGGATTGAGCACTGTGAAAAGCCAACCATTACGTGCTCAGGTATAGGATCTTGTTTACACCGCCTACCGCTAATCCAGGTATGCGGCAGTGCCGTACTTGCTTTTTCTATCTTTGGGACTACCGTGACTAAGCTGCATCAGGTGACTTACAGATGCCAACTTCTCTGATTGGAGGTGGCTCGCTTTCCTTTTTATTTTTTCTTCATCCAGCGTCATGACTGTTTCTTCAAGCCATGCCTCATCTCCACAGAACTTGCCAGACAAACATTTTAGACTCCACACGTTTCCAGCATCTATGGTGCCCCAAACAGTAATATTCTCCCCTCGGCGTCCCACACAGTATAGTGGGTTGATAAGTGGGTTTGGGAAGAGTAGTAAGTAGTAAGTAGACAGGTCCCTTAAAGTAGTTTTCCACCTATAGATAGCAGTGGCCCTTGTTTGTAATAGCGGCCACCCTGTAGATAGTAGCAGTCCACTTTTTGTAGTAGTGCCCTCCTCCCCCCAGGTAATGGCAGTTCCCTTGTAGGTAGTGGCCACCCCCCTCTAGGTAGTAGCATACCCCTGTAGGTAATAGTGCCCACCCTCCTGCTGTAGGTAGTAGCATCCCCACCCCCCTGTAGATAGCGGCGCCCTCCCTTACATAGCAGCGCCCTCCCTCCCCCTGTAGGTAGTAGCACCCCCTCCTGTATTTAGTAGGAGACCCCCATATGTAGAAGCAGCCCCCTATAGGTAGTAGTAGAGGTCCCCTGTAGGCAGTTGCAGCCCCCCTGTCTATAGTAGCGGCCCACCTGCAAACTGGCCGATGCTACAAACTAGGGGGCCACAAGAACGATTGACACTGCAAGGAGCCAATGGCCGCAGTGCTGCCCCTAGATTTATCAATCAATCAACCTGAAAACTGAAACTCTGGGATTCACCCATAAAATCTAATCATAGCTCACCTTTCATTTCCTAGACTGCTCAGGTAAAATGAAAACTGAGCTGTAATTGGTTGCTTTGGGCAAATCACAGAGTTTTAGTTCTTAGATTGATTGATTCTTGTTCATAATGTTTATTCAGTCAAAGAACAGAAGGATATACATTCACTGACAAAAAAAAGTAAAAGTTAAAAGAGAGAGAGAGTGCAGATGGAGTGGGCATGGGCCAACTGTGCTTCTTATTTGCTTTGGGCCGAACTTTGGAGCAGAGTCTAAGGCCTTGTTCATACAGTGGGATTTCCGAGCGTAATCAAGCGGAAAAATTTCACTCTCAAAAACCGTTGCAGCAGAATTACATTGTTTTCAATGGGATTGTGCTGCATTATGCACACGGTGGCATTTCCGTAGAGCAATCCTAATGCCGACTGATGAATCAGCACTTGCCGTGGACGGAATGTCTGGCCAGACATTACAAAAAATTACACTGTGTGAACATAGCCTAAGCATTTCCCTGGTTTCCACTCTTTATTTCGCTCCAGGGTGTGGAAGCTTAACCCCTTAAGGACTCAGCCCATTTTGGCCTTAAGGACTCAGACAATTTAATTTTTACGTTTTCATTTTTTCCTCCTCGCCTTCTAAAAATCATAACTCTTTTATATTTTCATCCACAGACTAGTATGAGGGCTTGTTTTTTGCGCGACCAGTTGTCCTTTGTAATGACATAACTCATTATATCATAAAATGTATGGCGCAACCAAAAAACACTATTTTTGTGGGGAAATTAAAACGAAAAACGCAATTTTGCTAATTTTGGAAGGTTTTGTTTTCACGCCGTACAATTTATGGTAAAAGTGACATGTGTTCTTTATTCTGAGGGTCAATACGATTAAAATGATACCCATTATTATATACTTTTATATTATTGTTGCGCTTAAAAAAAATCACAAACTTTTTAACCAAATTAGTACGTGTTACGCCTAGCGCTCCGGGTCCCCGCTCCTCCCCGGAGCGCTCACGGCGTCTTTCTCCCTGCAGCGCCCCGGTCAGTCCCGCTGACCGGGAGCGCTGCACTGTCTTGGCCGTTGGGGATGCGATTCGCACAGCGGGACGCGCCCGCTCGCGAATCGCATCCCAGGTCACTTACCCGTCCCGGTCCCCTGCTGTCATGTGCTGGCGCGCGCGGCTCCGCTCTCTAGGGCGCGCGCGCGCCAGCTCTCTGAGACTTAAAGGGCCAGTGCACCAATGATTGGTGCCTGGCCCAATTAGCTTAATTGGCTTCCACCTGCTCCCTGGCTACATCTGGTCTCCTCCCTTGCACTCCCTTGCCGGATCTTGTTGCCTTGTGCCAGTGAAAGCGTTTAGTGTGTCCAAAGCCTGTGTACCTGAACTTCTGCTACCCATCCTGACTACGAACCTTGCCGCCTGCCCCCGACCTTCTGCTACGTCTGACCTTGCCTCTGCCTACTCCTTCTGTCCCACGCCTTCTCAGCAGTCAACGAGGTAGAGCCGTTGCTAGTGGATACGACCTGGTTGCTACTGCCGCAGCAAGACCATCCCGCTTTGCGGCGGGCTCTGGTGAAAACCAGTAGCCTCTTAGAACCGGTCCACTAGCACGGTCCACGCCAATCCCTCGCTGACACAGAGGATCCACTACCTGGAAGCCGAATCGTGACAGTACGTTTATAATCCCTTTATTTTGATGACCTCTAACTTTTTTATTTTTCCGTATAAGCGGCGGTATGGGGGCTCATTTTTTGCGCCATGATCTGTACTTTTTTTTGATACCACATTTGCATATAAAAAACTTTTAATACATTTTTTATAATTTTTTTTTAATAAAATGTATTAAAAAAGTAGGAATTTTGGACTTTTTTTATTTTTTTTCGTTCACGCCGTTCACCGTACGGGATCATTAACATTTTATTTTAATAGTTCGGACATTTACGCACGCGGCGATACCAAATATGTCTATAAAAAATGTTTTTTACGCTTTTTGGGGGTAAAATAGGAAAAAACAGACGTTTTACTTTTTTATTGGGGGAGGGGATTTCACTTTTTTTTTACTTTTACTTTTACATTTTTTTACATTTTTTTTTACACTTGAATACTCCCCATAGGGGACTATTCATAGCAATACCATGATTGCTAATACTGATCTGTTCTATGTATAGGACATAGAACAGATCAGTATTATCGGTCATCTCCGTATCGGTCATCTCCGGGGACCTCCGTGCGGCGTTATGAATGATCGGATCCCCGCAGCAGCGCTGCGGGCGATCCGATCGTTCATTTAAATCGCGAACCGCCGCAGATGCCGGGATCTGTATTGATCCCGGCACCTGAGGGGTTAATGGCGGATGCCCGCGAGATCGCGGGCGTCGGCCATTGCCGGCGGGTCCCTGGCTGCGATTAGCAGCCGGGATCAGCCGCGCATGACACGGGCATCGCTCCGATGCCCGCGGTTATGCTTAGGACGTAAATGTACGTCCTGGTGCGTTAAGTACCACCTCACCAGGATGTACATTTACGTCCTGCGTCCTTAAGGGGTTAAAGGGGTATTTGAGGAATTTTTTTTTTATTTGACTATGCTACAGGGGCTGTAAAGTTAGTGTAGTTCATAATATATTGTCTGTACCTGTGTGTGACGGTTTTCTCACAATTCTTCTGTGATTTTCCCCCAATATTTTTTTTTTTTTAAATCAATTAAGATTTTATTGAGTTTTAAAACACAATACAAGAAACAAGTATTGCTCCAACATACAGCACAGATAGATATGATCAAACAACGGTAATGGAAAGTTAAAGCAAGGGGGTCACAAGAAATCCTGGAAGGGCGAAGAGAGGAGGTACAGGAGGGGGGGGGGGGAGAGAAAGGGTGTGATGTCAGACAGACATAAGTCAAATAAATTCAATTTGGTACATAAAGCCAAGGGGTGGTAGCGCGATAAGGCACGTACATGACTCAGCCATGGTTTCCAGGTGCCCAAAAAGTTGTCATAAGTCCTAGCAGATCTGCTGGACATTTCCCCAACCCTGCACAGTTGGTGGACTTTGGCGGTCCATTCCGCAACAGAAGGTGGGAGAGGGTTAAGCCACTTTAGTGGGATTAAGGACTTGGCGGCAGCCAAGAAATGGGCAATGAGAGCGTCCTTATGCGGACGAAACCCCAAGGTGGGCCTACCTAGAAGGACCACATCAGGTGTCAAAACAATCCGAGAGGGGATGATAGAAGTTATAACCAATTCCAGTTCCTTCCTGAACGTCCGAATGGATGGGCAAGTCCACCAAATGTACGTTAGGCTCCCCACTTGTGTCCCACAGTGCCAACAGGAGCTACTGGAAGACAAGCCATGTATATACAAGAATGCAGGGGTTCTATACCATCTGGATAGCAATTTAAAGTGAGATTCCCTCAAACGGATACATCTCGAGTAACCGTGAGAATGCCTAAGAATGTAGTCCACCTCAGAGTCAGAGAGGGTAAGTCCCAACTCATTCTCCCAGGAGGTTATGTAACCCGGCCGGGAAGAGTGTGCCGGAACCTGACACCATTTCTTGATGAAAGTTTATGTGAATTACTAGGAGGTGACTCTAGCTGAGATTCAAATTCTGTTAGATCTCTCATCATGCCCACCTTGGTCAGAAACAGTGCGCAGCAATGCTGCATGTGTTGAATGTGGAGGAAGGACAAATTAACCGAAGGTAGAAGCGACTGTAAGGCTGTAGCCGTCAGGACCCCTCTGTCCGAGAACAGTTGTTTGACAGGTATGTGTGTGAGTTTCGACCAAAGGGGGGCATAGGTCGGTACGACACATTTCACGATCTCAGGCACTAAAGCAGAGGGAAGCAGAGATGAATTTGAAGGGGATAATGAGGTAGAGAACAAGAACCAAACAGAAAAGATGCTCAAGAATAGAAGAGAGGTGTCCGAGTGGGAGTAACGCCTCCTTTTGGGTAGCCAGAGGTCTCGCAAAACATGAGGACCAAACGCCCACAGGGACCAAGACAGTTCTGAGTAGGAAGAGTGAGAAATGGGAGAGGAGAAAGGAGAGGAGCATGCAAACCATCTGCGGAGTATAATAGCCTTATATGTAGCTGAAATGTCAGGTATGCCTATCCCTCCTCTAATTGCCAGTCTGGTCAAAAGTGAGTGCGCCAGTCTGGGTCTCTTATATCGCCAGAGGTATGCAGAGAATATCCTCTTGACAGAGAGGAAAAAGGAAGGGGGGGAGTGCAATAGGGAGGATTTGGAGTTTGTAGACAAGTTTGGGCATTACATACGTTTGACGCACATTGCGCCTACCAATCCATGAAATGAGGGGTTATCCCCAATATTTATTTTTAACAGCATACAAAATTACTGTTGTCCCAGATTTTTCCCAGGTTGCAATGCTCCCAAACCTGACTCACTAGTCAGCTGATGACAGGGAGCCTGTCTGCTTCAATGGGTGGAGCGATCGCTTGGTGGGAGAGAGATCAATCTGCAACTAATGCAAAAGCTGTAGGCAACCTAATTGAACACTACAGGTCTTTTGAATGGATGCAGCTCATTTATGTTTCAATGGGTGGGGTGGCTGATGAGAGGGAGGAAAATGGAATTATGGGATTTGTAGGCAAAAAAGAAAAACTCAAACAGCAAATACCAGTTCACAAAAAGCTAGCCACAGTGTCATGGTGGACTCACAACATAGTTATTTAGTCCCAAGACAAGCACAGATCCTTCCTAAGCATGTCCATTACTGTCTGGCAGGTATGTACTGAAATCCCCTTATGGTGGATAACCCCTTTAACTTCAGTTGCAGGGAAGACACCAGGCCACTACCGCAAGAATGTTCCCAGTAAAGTGGCAGCTGGGCAGGCAGGCCAGAATGCCTGGGTGCCAAGCATCGGGGATACAGGCAGGTGGGGCAGCTGACGCTAAGGATATCAGCGTAGCAACAGAGTCTGATGAAGCAGAACTGACTGTGAATAGCACAGCTGGAGCTCAAAGAACAGCAAGGCTGAGGAACTCAAATGCAGCCAGGGGGAGCAGGCTTGTTCCGCAGAGAGAGGTGTGGTTCACAATCTGAGTCATGCACTGGATAAACAGACAGGTAAAGAGGGATTAGGCTGAGATGGAGTTAGGTATCAGGCTTTGTCAGAAATGGAGGATTACAGGAAAGAGACCCGATTGCTGTAAAGATATACAATATTGCCCAGGCACCCCAGGAAGTGAGGAGTGATCTCTTATAGATGATGCCTGGCAGCAATGGAAGGAGGACAGGCAACAGGGACGCGCATGGTTCCTTAAAGTATCAGGTTCCTAGGGGTGGAACGGCAGGAGGGGTTAGAGGAGTCACAACTGATCAAAGGAAATATGAATAAAAACATCAGGTTTATCTATACTAATGTCAAAAGCCTCACTAATAAGATTGAGGAACTGGAACTTTTAATTTTTAGACATAATTGGGATAAGCGAGACATGTCTGGACGTGAGCTATGACTGGGCACAGTGGGCAGTTAATTTGCAGGGTAACAGTCTGTTCAGAAATCACCATACGAGTAAGAACGGGGAAGGGGTTTGCTTATACGTAAAATACTCTCTTCGATCTATTCTGCACAAAGACATATGTGAGGAAAATTATCATAAGGAGTCTCTATGGGTAGAAATAAGGGGAGGGGGTAAGAATAATAAATTACTGCTAGGGGTATAATGGAGAAGGCAAAAAAACCTACTGATAAGACAAATCAATGAGGCAGCAAAGAAAGGTAACTACATGATATAGACTAAGAAGTTGAAACCTGCAGGTCCAGTGAAGGAAACTGATTTTTGGCAATAATAAATAACAATTATCTTTCCCAACTAGTACAGGACCCAACAAAAGGGGGTCCAATTCTGGACCTTATAGTAACCAGTTTTATTTATTTATTTAGTCTATTAGTGGGGCTACAAAAGCATTAAACTTTAGGAAGGCCAATTTTCACCAACTAAGGAAGGACTTTAGTCCCTCTATGTCCTCAGGAATAAAGGTACACAAACTAAATGGGACATTTTAAGAGCATCCTGAATAGATCTTGTGAACTACACATACCCTACCCTACAGGAATAAACGCAGAAAGCATTCAGTTTACTTAAATAAGAAAGTAGTGGGTAAGCAGTAAACATTATAAGGAGAAGAATAAATTCTTTAAAAAAAACAAATTAGCAAAAATTGCAACATAGAAAATTTGCCACAGGAAGTAAAAGGAACCCCAAAAAATGTATTTACCTACATACATAATAAACTTAAAACTGATAGTGTTGCCCCCATAAAATAATGTAATGGTGAAGGAGGATGAGGAAAAGGCCAATCTACCAATTTCCTTCTTCTGCTGCAGTGAATCCCAACCCCGGTGTTGAGAACTGCCAGATTTTTACTTTGAAATCTCCCGCCCCGGCCTGCGCGCCTGTGAATCACGGCGGCACAGAGGGGAAGGGAAGCCTGCATGCGCATTGCAAGTGCGCACTGCACACACAGCGTCCCCCTCCCCACTGCGGCGCAGTGAGCGAGTCACAGGCGCACAGGCTGGGTAGGGGATAAATGCAGGGGAAGGTGCGCCAGACCATGGACTATGTTCTTGCCGGCCCCCAGACTATCCTCCTGCTGGACCTGCGGACTATGTTCCCGCCGGCCCCCTGGACTATGTTCCTGGCCCCCCGGATTATCTTCCTGGCCTGCCTGATTCTTCTCGGCCCACCGATTCTTCCTGGCCCCCAGCAGAAGGACGGCTCAGCTCATCTTAATTAAGGTAATGTACCCTCTTTCCTCTATCACCCCTGTCCACCCCCCTTTGTCACCCCTCTGTTACCCCCTTTCACCCTTTTTCACTTTCCTGTCATCCATGTCCAACTTGTCCGCCCCTGTCATCCATGTTCACCAGCCCTCTGACCACCCCGAATCTACCCCCCTATCACCAATGTCAAACCCCCGCTATTTACCCCTCTGTCCCTTTGTCACCCCTGTCCACCCCTCTGTTACCACCTTGTCACTCCTGTCCACCCCTCTTTTATACCCTATGCCCCCTGTCACCTATGTACACTCTTCTATACCCCTCTGTCACCCATGTACACCCCAACACCCCTCGTCACCCATGTACACCCCCAACACCTCTTGTTACCCATGTACACCCCCAACACCCCTCGTCACCCATGTACACCCCTCTGTCACCCATGTACACCCCAACACCCCTCGTCACACATGTACACCCCCAACACCCCTTGTTACCCATGTACACCCCAAACACCCCTCGTCACCCATGTAGACCACTCTGTCAACCATGTACACCCCGGTGTCAAAAATGTACACCCCTCGGTCAACTGTATACACCCATCTGTCACCCATGTACACCTATCTGTCACCCATGTACACCCATGTGCCCTGCATCGCCAGTCATTCGGCACGGAGGGAAGTTCTGGGGTACCACAGCCAAGATCATGGGGGTCCCCAGCGGCGGGACCCCCGCGATCAGGCATCTTATCCCCTATCCTTTGGATAGGGGATAAGATGCCTAGGGGCGGAGTACCCCTTTAAATGCTGAGAAAGATGCAAATCTTTCCATAATTTTTCCCCCCTGTCCATTCCACTCCTGGTTCTCACTACAAATAGTCACTAAAATGCTATGTTTGAAAAAAAAAAAAAAAAAAAGCCTAAGGAAATGACTGTGAGCTGCATTTTCAGCATATAAATGAAAAGCAATCACAAACATCCTTTTCCCGACAAACCTGACTTGTTCACAAAAAGGGGTGCAGCGTTTTGTTTAGTTTTTTTGGTTCAATTTTTGGCCCATGTTTAATGGAAAGCAAAATCATGAAAACCCTGCATTTTCTATTACTTTTTGGTGCGGATTGTGGTGCATGGTTCTATTTGTGTTGCAGAGTTTGGCACAGTAATATGTAAACTAACATCATGGAAAACATACATTTCCTGTTACTCTAACTTCATGTTTACTGTGCTGCTCTGCATTACATGGGAATGCTATGGAATGACTGAGAAAGCCGGGTTTAAACCATTTTCATTACTTTTATTACTCCACCTATTGTTATTAGTTTTAATAATTTTTGTGATTTATTCTTTTATTACAGATATGTTAGGTAATTGTAGGATAATTCTGCTGTTGTGTATGGTGTTGGCACACAGATGTACCTTACAGCTTATTATTGTTGTTAATATGCATAGTTTTGTAGCTTACACATTTGTTACCCCTCTTTACAATCAAGAAGGTGAACTGGGGCTTTTCACTATGTTCTTTACACCCTCTCAAAAAGTTATGTCTCTGCTGCCCCTCTCTGACCCTGCATAAATCCCTGGTTTACACCATTATTAGATAATTCTAAGACAGATATAAATACACACAGAAAAATTAATAGATAGATAGGGGGAGATTTATTAAAACGTGTGCCAAGAAAAAATTGACCAGTTGCCCATAGCAACCAGATTTCTTCTTTATTTATTAATTTATTTTTGTTTTTTTTTAAAGGCCCCTAAAAAATGAAAGAAGCAATCAGATTGGTTGCAATGGGCAACTGCTCCACTTTTTCGCTGCACAAGTTTTAATAAATCTCCCACATTCAACTTATATGAAGAAAAAGTTAGATGGATGTAAAAATGATATATAAATGATAGATATTGTTTCTCACCTGTCATGTCACCTGTCACATTCAGCAATGTCCCTGCACCATGTCCAGATATTCCTACGGATATTCTATTTAGAAAAGTGACTTCACAGAAATAAATGCCAGTGTCTGAGGAAACCACGTTGTGTATGGTGATATGGGCTGATCTGGTTTTGATGAATGATTCTGTATCCACTCTGGAGATCCGTCCAGTGAAACCCTCATTATCATTAGACACCACTGGCCCCATCTTCACTAGATGTCTTCGCCACATGTAACTCCCAATAGTCGCCTCCTCCTTTACTCCAGAGATGTTGTAGGTACACAGTAAGGTGACATTACTACCTACATAAGCATGTAGTATCTCAGGGGACTGAAACACCTGTATAACCTGGGAGAGGAATCCTGAGATACAAATAGATCACATGTTATATTCTAAACTCAGAAAGTAGGAATAAAAACAAAAACACAGACAACAAGGAATCCCACATAGCCCTGCTGGATACAGAAAAGAATCCCTGAAGGCCCTAATAATGATAGGACTACATGAGGACCAGAATGTCTAGTGTCCCATGTTAAATTCCCGATGATCCCATCTGTAGCCATGAAAAAGCAACAAGCTGGACACAAAGCTCACCCTGCAGAGCACCCAGGAGGAGCACCGCCTGCACAAGTCTCATCTTGTGTGTCATAGTCATGTAATGAAGCCTCTATGGTGAACTCCTCTGTACAGGAAGACACTTCTGCTGCTGCTGCACACTCCTGGCGAACAGAAATTGTGAAGTCTATGAGGAGTGAGCGTCATACTCATACTCATACCTTCATTTGTGAAATGTAAAACTTCTGCTTTAAGAATGTACACAATTCCTGCTCACCCTGTGCAGGTGGTCTAAGCATGTAAGTGATTTGTGGGGTAGATCTCAGGCTGGAGTGCACAGTTATAATCAGGTGTCTGTTAATTAACTCTAAGGCTAGGTTCACACTGTGGAATTCACACTAGCTGGCGGCACTAGGACCGCGCAGACTGCATTGCCATCCCCATAGATGTCAATGCATTTCTGAGCAAATCTCCCAAAAGATCTACCCAGAAATGCATTTCCGTCTATGGGGATGTGCGGTCCTAGTGCCGCTGGCTAAATCTCTGACATAAATTCTGCCCAGAGATTCCGTATTGTGAACCTAGCCTTAGGGTCTAGTCACACGGCAGAATTTCTGCTTGTGGAATTCCGCAAGTGGAATTCCGCCTCCAATTAAAGCCCATTGACTTCTATGGGATTCTGCACTCCCAATCACACTTCTGAATTTCCACCTGCAGAATTCCGCAAGTGGAAATTCAGAAGTGTGAATGGGAGTGCAAAATCCCATAGAAGTGCGGTGTCCCGGTACAGGACCTTGTCCTGTCCCTGTCCAAAGTCCCCTCAATTAGAGTCCCTCCATTCCACAGGGCTCTCCTGCAGGGCTTGCCCCTTGGTCGCCTCATATAAATGTATTTCTGTATAGTGTAAAAATGTATAGGATCTACCTAGGTCACGTGATATATTATAATGGTTGTACAGATATTTAGGACCTTCCGGGGTCATGTGATACTGTCATGTGATGTACCCAGAGTTCTCTGGGTTCAGGACCTACAGGCTTTGCAATCAATGGGATTAGTCCAGTCCCCCTAGTATATAAGGGGCTGTAGTCACTAAATTCTCTCTCTTAGTTCCTGGATTTCAGCCAAGCACAATCAGCATATCTCAATTCATCTCGACTAGGCCAAAGTTTAAAGAACCAGCAGCCACTTAATCCGTGAGTTATAAAGCTCTGTTTCCTAAGTTCTTGTGACTACTATTCAACTCAACTCAGTTATCTCATAAAATCTGCTGTGGACATTCCGTTTATTATCCTGTCGTTTGTAGATCGGTTGTCGGCATGGCCTTCTATACAAAACAACCTCACCCTGGCGTCACGACAAATCAAGGGTTAATACCACCAGACCCTGATACATCATTGCCTCACCCAGCTCACCACAAAAGTCTATGGGCTTTAATTTGAGGTGGAATAGAGGCTGTGTGAATAGACCCTTAAGGTCTAAGCTAATTTTGAACAAATGGGAGTAGATTTATTAAAACCTGTGTAGGGGAAGAGTGGTGCAGTTGTCCATAGCAACCAGTCAGATTGTTTCTTTAATTTTTCCCAGGCCTCTTAAAAAATGAAAGAAACAATCTGATTGGTTGCTATGGGCAACTGCACCACTCTTCCCCTACACTCCAGCACTGACATAACCTCCAGAGACATTACATCATCTGTGCCTATCATCAGCTCTTCCTTTAACGCTCCAACACTATACAGTGGTCCCTCAAGTTACAATATTAATTGGTTCCAGGATGACCATTGTATGTTGAAACCATTGTATGTTGAGACCATAACTCTATGGAAACCTGGTTATTGGTTCTGAAGCCACCAAAATGTAATGCAAAAATAGTAAAAAGTGAGGTTTAAAGAAAAATAAGTAGATAACTAATTCAGATACGCAGAGGACATGAGCTTCTTCAGGGTCCTGTACAGTAAAATGCAGCTAACTGTGGCATAGGTTAAGAGTAGTACAGTACATGTAATACCTTCCTTTACCGTAGGGAGGCGCTACCAGACAGGATTTCAGTGCACACACTTTAGTAATACAGGTGTATCCCGTTACCATATCCTGACCCCATATCCTGACCCCATACTATGTCCTTATATCCTGTCCCAATATCCTGCCCCCATATCAAATCCTCATTTCTAATCCTCATCTCCCGTCTTCAGGTGGGGCTGAGTCGTGGTAAAGATATTGTAAGCTGAAAATAAAAGGGGTGTGGAATAAATGGTGGGTGTGTCTTTGCAAGATGGGGAGTGGCATGTGGAAAAGGTGTGGCTTGCCAGTGACTGACACATTCACCAGGAGAAGCAAAACAGAGCATGTAGTGTAAGGTACCAGAAGTCCTATATACTTAGACTTGAAACTAAAAACCCATCCTTCACATATGGGGGTAGGTTAGGGGTTAATTTAACTATTATATATTTTTATTTGACATATAAGTAACAAGTGACCCAGTATTAGCGAAATACAGAAGTTATGCTGGAACTTACATTTCCCATAGATTTGCATTGGACTTTATACAAAAACCCCGACCCTCACAAATGGGAGTGGGTAAGGGTTAAATTACCTATCCAATGTTTGTTGTTGACATATAAGTAACATGTGTACCAAGTTTCATGTTAATATCTTTAGCCGTTTGGAAGTGATGTTGGAACATCAGGAACTGGTCACAGCAGGAAAATTTAACAGCTTTAAAATAGGGTTAGATACATTCCTGGAACAAAATAACATTAATGCTTATGAAGAAATATAAAATCCCATCCCTTCCCCAATATCGCGCCACACCCCTACCGAGGGGCGGACACAGACAGCAGAGGGCCCCTGTGCAAAGAATGTGCCTGGGCCCCCCCCCCAGCACTGTGCCCCCTCATGTACCTAGACCCCACCGGAGGGCCTCCACTTACCCCGCGCATGTAGTGTCGCCACTTGCCTTGTCCACCACAGGTGGATGGAACGGCTCCTGAGGTGGGCTCCGGGTGGCCCCTGTCCCTCTCAGTGTGCGGCCCAGTGAGTACTCCCCCGGGTCAGCCTGACCTGTATCTAGCTGGGAGGCAGAGGGCATTGCTCCCCTTTACATTCACACCCCTGGACTTAGCACGACACCCCTTGGCACCCCCTGGTTCCTTGGCTTCTTATCCTTAGTGATAGAAGTGACTTACAGGCAGGGCCAGACTGGGACCAAAAATAGGCTCAAGCATTTTAAAATAAACAGCCCATTTTTATGGTGGGGGTCTGACTCATGGGACCCCCACCAATCACCTTGGTTCAAGTGGCTCCCCAGATGTTGGAAAGCTGCAACTCCCATCATGTCTGAAGTGACTACAGCTGATGGGACAGTCAGGAGACTACACAATGATATCAGTGACTACAGCTCTGATGGGACAGTTAGGAAAATACACAATGATATCAGTGACCTGAGTGACGTCTTCTCTGTTGTCTTTACTTTTCTTCTTCATCTGGTCCAGACACCAGGATTTCTTCCATATTCTCTGCAGAGTCTGACACCTGGACATCATTGGTTCTTTAATTTGTCAGTAGATCCTCATCCTCTGTATGATGACAATAATCATTATAACCTTGCCAAATACTGTACCCCCTGAATATAATACTGCCAACCACTGTACCCCCGAATATAATACTGCCAAATACTGTTCCCCTGAATATAATACTGCCAACCACTGTACTCTATTAATATAATACTGCCAATCACTATACACCACTGAATCACCCCATACACCCCACGCACTCCATCCTCAGTCTCCTCATCACCCCATACACCCCACGCACCCCATCCTCAGTCTCCTCATCTCCCCCATACACCCCACGCACCCCATCCTCAGTCTCATCACCCCATACACCCCACACAACCCATCCTCGGTCTTCTCATCACCCCATACACCCCATGCACTCCATCCTCAGTCTCCTCATCACCCCATGCACTCCATCCTCAGTCTCCTCATCACCCCATGCACTCCATTCTCAGTCTCCTCCTCACCCCATGCACTCCATCCTCAGTCTCCTCATCACCCCATGCACTCCATCCTCAGTCTCCTCATCACCCCATGCACTCCATCCTCAGTGTCCTCATCACCCCATGCACTCCATCCTCAGTCTCCTCATCACCCCATACACCCCACACACCCCATCCTCAGTCTCCTCATCACTCCATACACCCCACGCACTCCATCCTCAGTCTCCTCATCACCCCATGCACTCCATCCTCAGTCTCCTCTTCACCCCATGCACTCCATCCTCAGTCTCCTCATCACCCCATACACCCCATGCACTCCATCCTCAGTCTCCTCATCACCGCATACACCCCATCCTCAGTCTCCTCATCACCCCACACACTCCATCCTCAGTCTCCTCATCACCCCATACAACCCATGCACTCCATCCTCATCACCCCCATACACCCCACACACTCCATCCTCAGTCTCCTCATCACCCCATACACCCCATGCACTCCATCCTCAGTCTCCTCATCACCTCATATACCTTAAGCACCTCATCAGTATTACACAGCTGACACCCCACCAGTCCTTATCATCAACATTAAACCCCCTAATCACTACACCCCTGACCCCCCTTCTGGTCCTCCTTATCAACACAAAGCTCTCCCAGACCCCCAATCCTCCTTATCATTACACCACCAACCTCTTCAACACCCCTCCTGTCCTCTTCATCATTATTACAATCAGCTCCCCCCACTGCCCTGCACCCGACCGTCGCTCTCCTCACCTTATCTGCTCAGCGATGCGGCCGTGTGAGGCAGGAGGGTTTGCTGCTCCTGTCGCTTCTGCCGGGGTCAGAGGCCATGGCACATGACGTCAGGGGCTTGGAACAGACGTGCGTGCCTGCGCGGGGCACGTCTGTTCCCATTAGCCCCTGGCCTGTCCGTCTCGCCCGGCCGGTTTAAAGGCAAATTACTGCTGTCAGCGGCAGGTCCGGGACCTGTTGCTGCAGCATTTAGTATGAAGTACTGGCAGGGGGCCCTGCAGGGGCCCAGACTGTGAGGCCCAGGCTGTAACCTGGGCTACTAGAGGGGCCCCCTAACACGCTGGGCCCCTGTGCAGCCGAACCGGCTGAACAAGTGATATGTCCGCCCCTGCCCCTACCCTTCAATTCCCTGGTTGAACTTGATGGACGTATGTCTTTTTTCAACTGTACTAACTATGTAACACACACACACACACACACATACATACACACACGCATTGAGTTTTGTATATATAGATTAAAAAGATTGAAAAAAAATAGCATTAAACAAATATTTTACTCAAAATAAAATAAGAAAACAAAAGACAAGAAAAAGTTTTAGAATGAAAATTCTATAAATTATATTCAGAATATAAGGTATATATTCAGAATAAGGTGCACAGTTATAAAGTGCACAGTTAACCTAATAACTGGATAAAAGATAATATATAATTTCTGTTGGTGTATCTCAACCACCAATATCATAAGAAAAAAAGTGGTAAACGGATAATTCTGTCCTTAATCTATATATATTCGTACACATAACCAAACAAGACACCTCATGTGAATAACTGTTTACATATGTCATCCCAAGTAATTAACCTGAGTGGAATCCCCTACGTGATGGGAAACCTATTCAAACATACAAATAAATGTAGTCCTTTCCACATCTAGCCTGTCCCCATAGTATGCTCCTTAAAAAGTATATACTCAGACAATAAATATGCCATCTGTTTAAATGCACTAATAGAAGTGATCCTTTTCACATCCAGTCTCCCCCAATAGTATGTTCCTTATCAATATCAAAGTATATACTTCAGTGAACGGTATATTATGTTGGTGATTTAAAACTTGACGATCAGTGGTATACAGTCAGTCATTAACTAGTTGACGATTCAAGTAATTATGATCAATCACAATTGAGTCAATCAAGTAAGTATCACATTTATCAACGTATGAAATGTATCCCCACATATCATTATCTAGTTGACGATCTATAGAGGAGTTACGGTCGATCATAAATCAGCCAAAAAAATATAGCACTCATCAAAGCATAAAATGTATCCCTACATGTTCCACAATCCAGACTTTTTATGTACAGATGGCTTCCTTTGACACCACACCAACCCCCCCCCCCCCCAACCCCTTTTACGGTCTACAAGGCATATCCTATTAATGCATAATAACAAAAGAATAGATCATGTTTAATCTGTATTTGGAGTTTCTTAGCAGTTCTCTGGGTTTAAGTTGTGTAGCCGAAAGAGGCCTTCAGGGCAGTCCAAATCGTCCACATCTATGGTAATTTGGCACAATCTACTGCGTCTCTAAGTTCCAGAATGAATGAAAATATGCATTTTATGATAGAACCATTGTCTCTTTAATCTCTTTCTCATGGGTCCATCCCCTTTTTATGTCTCACATTGGAGTAAGGTATTTTCAAGTCAAGTAGATCCTCTTCTAGAACAAAACTTTCATAGTCTCGATGCAGTCTCCGAGTTGGCTCAGACATCCCCTCCTCATCCTATAGTGATCAATCAAATCCACCTCTAGGCCCTCTATTCCATATAAGTCACCAAATTTGCCGCCTGCAGTCCCTCATCATAATCACCTATTCAATCTCAGACCTATTGCCCCGCGAAATCTGGTGTGTTAAATGAAGTGAATGCAGGAAGCGATTTTTGAGGCAATCCCGCCACTGCCCATTGTTAACCCTTTAGACGCCATGACCAATGTCGATCACAGCATCTAAAGCATCAGATCTTACATCCAGGCTAGCTAAGTTGGCTAAAATGGCAGAGGAGAGTGTCCTTACCTGCCTCCTGCTGCCGATTACCAAGTCACTGATGCAGCTGGGCTTAGCCAGGCTGTATCAGTGGAGCATCAATCACACAGCACAATGCTATGTAATAGGAATCGCATTGTAAAGTGAATGCATTCTAGTGATTGCATATAAAAGTCCTCTATGGGAACTTAAAAAGTGTAAAATAAAAAATAAAAAAATGTTAAAAATAAATATATGAAAACACTTAATTAAAAATAAAATCACACTTCTTTTCCCACTCCCGGCCCCACAATAAATAAAAATAATAAACATATTTGGGATTGCCGCATGCATAATTTTTGAACGATTTCAATATAATATAATTTTCAATATAATTATCAAACAATTAAAATATAATGTTTATGATCCCGTTTGTAAATGGCGAAAACATAAAAATAAAAAAAACACCAAAACTGCATATTTTTGGTCACATCATACATCAGAAAAAAAACTGAATCGCTTCTTAGCCTTTTGGCTGTTCTTATCAGTTTAATATCTGATATGTCCCCTATCTGGGGACCATATAGTAAATAGATTTTTGAGAATGGGGGCTGATTTCAAAGCTTGCTTCTATTTCCCTAAGCATTGACCCAATATGGCAGTATCTTCGGGTACAGTGCACCAAAAAAATAAAAAAATGATCAATAAAAATTATTTTCAGATCATATCTCCAAAAATTTCCATGTATACAGGAAAAAAAAAGTTATAGGGGTCAGAAAAGGACAATTTCAGTCATACAAATTTTTAGAGATGAGCGAATCGAAGCAGAGTAACCCGAATTCATTACGAATTTCAGGATTTCTTCGATTCACAATGAATGCGAATATCGCCACGATTCTATCCTGCGAGTCGTTTCATTAAACTCCATTTTACAGCGTTCCAGGCTCCAGGACACCTAAAATGGCGGATCCACGTGTTATTACATGGGGCAGGGGATGCTGGGAAGGCGAGAATGTGAGGCGGAAAGCGAGGTAGGCGGGATGACCCTGAATCACATGAGGGATGCAGCCTATCAGCATTCATTGATCCCTGTGATGTCACAGCCCTATATAATCGGCAGCCATCTTGCTTCTGCTCGTATCATGCCATATACACTGCAGAGATAGGACGGACTGCATGTCTCTGTGCGTTAGGCTGGGTTCCCATTACGTTTTTCCCCATACGGGAGCGCATACGGCAGGGGAGAACTAAAAACTTGCGCTCCCGTATGCCTTTCTATGCGCTCCCATATGTAATTCATTTGAATGAGCCGACCGCAGTGAAACGTTCAGTCCAGTCGGCAAATCTTTACCCCATATGCGCTTTCGCAACTGGACCTAAAACCGTGGTTGACCACGGTTTTAGGTGCGGGGGAAAAAGCGCATACGGGGCAAAAATGAGCCGACCGAACGTTTCACTGCATAGAAAGGCATATAGGAGCGCAAGTTTTTAGCTCTCCCCTGCTGTATGTGCTCCCGTATGGGGGAAAACGTAATGGGAACCCAGCCTCACACAGAGACGCTGAATTGATTATACCGCAGCGTTCCACCATCAACTGCTAGTTACATCAGCGTTGTGGACAGAGCAGTGCAGTGCTTGCTGTCACTGAGAAGGATTTTGATGGCAGCCATTAAGCTCCCAGTCACTTCATTCAGCATTTTATCAGAGGGGCA
The DNA here is from genome assembly GCF_029499605.1 of Hyla sarda. Classification (NCBI taxonomy): domain Eukaryota; kingdom Metazoa; phylum Chordata; class Amphibia; order Anura; family Hylidae; genus Hyla; species Hyla sarda. The sequence goes on along the minus strand of NC_079194.1, from coordinate 140,419,382 downwards.
GATAGCTTTTCGTTGCCTCATCCATATCAACAAGCTGCCTGAACTTCATGAACCTTATCACAGGAGGCAGGAAAGATTTTTCAGTGCAATTCTGTGTATTTTTTTCCCAAAGAAATCATCTGCTGCTTATACTAGTCATGTTTGTGGTGCTGCACTGTTGTGTCCTGCTGATGTGCAAAAATCAGTTTTTTCAGTGGACTGTGGTGCATTTGTCTGCCCTCATACGTGCATACCACATACCTACATCAAAGCAGTCTACTATTTTGTATCTGTAACAAGTCTAGATACTGGGAATATCCTGGCAAAAGTAATCACCGGCTGGTGTTTTACAAAAATACAGAGTTTTTTGGCGTATTGTAGCACATTTTTTTGCCCTCATACGTGCATACCCCATACCTACATCTAAGTAGTGTACCATTATGTACCTGTTAATCTGTCAAGGGCCTACATACTGTGAAAGTCCAAGCAAAATTAGTCACCGGCTGGTGTTTTAAAAAAGAGTTTTTTTGGCGTATTGTAATGCATTTTTCTGCCCTCATCAGTGCATACCACATATGTACATCTAACAAGTGTACCATTTTGTATCTGTTAATGTGTCAAGGACCTACATACTTTGAAAGTCCAAGCAAAATTACTCACCGGCTGGCGTTTTACAAAAAGACAGAGTTTTTAGGCGTATTGTAACGCATTTTTCTGCCCTCATCAGTGCATACCGCATACGTACATCTAAGTAGTGTACCATTTTGTACCTGTTAATCTGTCAAGGGCCTACATACTGTGAAAGTCCAATCAATAGTACTCACCGGATGGTGTTTTACAAAACTTACAGAGTTTTTAGGCTCATTGTAGCGCATTTTTCTGCCCTCCTAAGTGCATAACGGATTTGTACATCTAAGTAGTGTACTATTTTGTACCTGTTATTCTGTCAAGGGCCTACATACTGTGAAAGGACAGCCAAAAGTAATCACCGGCTGGTGTTTTAAAAAACGTCGAGTTTTCGGGCTCATTGTAGCGCATTTTTCTGCCCTCAAAAGTGCATACCACGTACCTACATCAAAGAAGTCTACTATTTTGTATCTGTAAATCTGTAACAAGTCTAGATACTGGGAAAGTCCAGGTAAAAGTAATCACCGGTTGGTGTTTTACAAGAATACGTTTTCCAAGTGTACTATAGAGCCTTTTTTTTCTGTCATATGTGCATACTACGTACCTACAAATAAATAGTGTGCTTTTTTGTACCTGTTAATCTGAAACAAACCTACATACAGTGAAAGGGCAGGGCATAATAATCACCGGCTGGTGTGTAACAAAAATAAGTTTTCCAAGTGTACTATAGAGCCTTTTTTTTCTGTCATATGTGCATACCACATAGCTACATTTAAGCAGTGTACTTTTTTGAACCTGTTAATCTGCAACAAGCCCACATACAGTGAAAGGCGTGTAGTGAAGTGTATTTTACTCCCCTTGTATACGCACTAAGTATGTAAGGCAGAGAAGTGCCAGGACGTGCTCAGAGGAGTGGCAGAGGCCTACATTTATCAGGCAGAGGTCGCAGCAGACTAGGGGCGAGTGGCAGCAGGAGTCGCAGCGAGAGGCCTGAGCTCCCGGTATCAGCTACCGGTCGTGTCTCTACTGACAACCCATCTGTCATCGTTGATTGGTTGACACGGTCATCCACTTCATCACAAGTAACATCTGATACCCCCTGTTAACAGTCGGTGGGTTCCTCAGACACAACCCTCAGTTGGCATGGCCCGGGAGCAGTCCCTGTCCCCAAATTGCCTCTGTCCTATGCTGTTCCCTCCCCTAAAGAAGTATCTTACGCAGTGGGTTCAGCTCCACTATTCAGTGAGGAAGATGTATTAGACGACAGTCAGCAGCTACTGCCCAGTCAAGAAGTGGAGGCAATTATTGTTGAGGGTGATGTGGGAAGTGGTGTTTCGAGCATTCAGGGTCCTGAATCATACACTGTTGAGGAACCTGAGGAGGACATCAGTGACGTGCAGACAGAACTCGATGATTATGAAGCCGATCGCACTTGGGAGCCGGGTGCAGAGGGGCTTCACCATAATCAGCAGAAGAGGGTTGCAGGTTGCCCGTGAGGCAGCAGATGAGCCAGCAAGGTGGTAGCATGGTTCGCAGTCAACATAGTGGCAGAAGTGGAAATTCAGGAGCCAAACGTGCCCGGGGTAGGCCACCTGCTTCACGGCAGCCTACCTTGCCGGGAGGTAGTGGAACATGGGTTCCTGGAGACGGTGGCAGTAGCAGTCAAGTATTGCGCACTGTTGGTGGTAAAATCAGATACTCGGCGGTCTGGCAGTTTTTCATCAAGCATCCGGAGGAAGTTAACACAGCCACATGCAAGATACGTCGGCAGAAGGTGAAGCATGGACAGGGTAGCAATGTTGGCACCACAGCCCTGCGTCAACATATGATGTGCCACCATAAAGCGGCCTGGGACAACCGTGGCTCAGATGTGGTGGTCCAGCCTGCTGCATCACCCACTCTTTCAACCAGCCAAGGGTCCACCACCTCAGGCAAAGGGAGCTGTGTGTCATACCCTCCTTCTGTCACTCCAGATGCTTCTGCTCCTCCTACTTGTAGTCAGCCATTCTGCCAACAATCCATAGGCAAAACCATGTCCAAGAGACAACAGTATGCGCCCACTCATCCAATGGCGCAGAAGCTGAATGTCCTCCTTTCCAAGTTGCTGGTGCTGCAGTCCCTCCCATTTCAAGTGGTGGACTCTGCACCTTTCAGAGAATTGATGACTTGTGCCGAGCCGAGGTGGAGAGTCCCAAGCCGTCATTTCTTTGCAAAGAAGGCAGTACCAGCCCTGCATAATTTTGTACAAGAGAAGGTGTGCCAGTCCTTGAGCCTGTGTGTCTGTGTGTGTGTTAAAAAGTGCACGGCAGCGCTGACGTGTGGAGCTGTAACTACGGGCAGGGACAATACATGTCTTTTACAGCCCCCTGGGTAAATGTAGTTCCTGCACAGCTTCAACAGCAACTTGGTCACACCACTTCCTCCTCCACGCTCTCGCTCTTGGGCAGTTGGTCATGTGACAGTGTACGACTTCACCTCCTCATCCTCCACCGTGTCCTCGGCCTCCACTGCACATACAAATCTCAGTGGCCCTTCATCGTACCATGTGTGTAGGGCACGGCGGTGTCACGCTGTTCTTCACATGGTTTGCCTTGGCGAATGGAATCACACAGGGGAGGAACTGCTAAAATTAATTTGTCAAGAAATCGTAGTATGACTCCACGAGAACTGGAAATGGGAACCATGGTGACCGACAACGGGAAGAACATCGTGTCCGCTCTGCGACTAGGAAGTGTGAAACATGCGCCCTGCATGGCACACGTGTTGAATCTGGTTGCCAAGCACTTCCTGAAGTCTTCACCCCATTTGCAAGACATCCTAACAATGGGAAGGAAACTGTACATGCACTTCAGCCACTCGTAAATCGCAAAGCACACCCTCCTTGAGCTGCAGCATCAGAACGGTATCCCACAACATAGTCTTATTTGTGAGGTTGCCACATGTTGGAATTCCACCCTCCATATGTTGGACAGACTATATGAACAAAGAAAAGCCATCACCGATTTCTTGATGATCCAAGCAGATAGGGGTACTCCCCTATGTAACTTCAATGTGAACCAGTGGTAACTCATATGTGACACCGGCAAATTGCTGAGGCCCTTACATTATTTGTAAGTCGCCTGGATTACGGGATGAACAACGTAATTCCACTCCTACATTGCCTACAACAAATGATTGAAATAATGGCTGGTCACGGCAATGGAGACGTTGCGCCTACATCTCACGGCTACATGAGCCCTGTGGGGGCTGAACTGGAGGAGGAGGAGGATGATGGGCAGAGTGGAGCACAGTTCAGGTTTGATGAGATGGGCAGTGTTTCTAGTCATCGGACAGAAGAGGAGGAGCATTATCAGCTAGAGGGTTATTATGAGGAAGGCGAGACAGTGGACCCAGACACACCGTGGCAGTATGCAGTGGAGATTGAGGCAGGGAGTCCCTCCGAGTCACAGGCACAAATGGCACGATGCATGCTCAGTTGCTTGCGTAGTGACCCCCGAATTGTCAGAATTCGTCAGCGGGATGACTTCTGGCTTTCCACCTTATTGGACCCTCACTACCATCACAGAATGACCTACTACAGAGAGATCCTATGTAGTCAGTTGGCCGATGCCTATCGGCGACATGGTCCATCCACTTGCAGGTGGGGGCCCCTGTGCGCTCACCTTCCACTGCCATGGCTGCTGGGGAGGGGAAGGGTGGCAGGAGCAGTACCAGCTCCATTATCAACAGCCTAAGTCTACAGTCGCTGATGAGTAGCTTTCTTCACCCGCATAGTGAAGCAACTCATCAGCAGCAGGTAGACATGGAGCAGGACCTGAACCAGCAGGTGCTGTCATACCTTGACATGGCCATGCCAACAATCCTTGAAGATCCGCTGGACTTCTGGGCAGCCAAACTTGATTTATGGCCGCAACTAGCAGAGTTTGCCTTGGAAAAGCTGTCCTGCCCAGCCAGTAATGTGCCATCAGAGCGGGTGTTTAGTGCGGCCGAGGCCATAGTCACCCCAAGGCGAACTCGTCTGTCCATGAAAAGTGTGGAGAGACTGACCTTTGTGAAGATGAATCAGGCATGGATAAGCCAGGATTTCAACCCACCAATGCCAGATGCCTCAGAGTAGATTGACCATGCTTCTACACCAACACTTCACAATTATGGTTATGAAACCCTCTTGGGTTATCAATTAAGGTTATGAAACCCTCTTGGGTGCTACGAATGCCTGCTCCTGACTGATCCTGTGTCTTTCAGCAACTACTTCCCTCACTGATGCGTCTGGCCTTGGGCCTTTAATTTTTGGATGCTTAGCAGTAGCTAAATACATGCTTAATGCAAATTTCAACATTGATCTTTAAATGTAAGGGGTTATGAAACCCTCTTGGGTACTGCGAATGCCTGCTCCTGACTGATCCTGTGTCTTTCAGGAACTACCTGCCTCACTGATGCTTCTGGCCTTGGGCCTTTAATTTTTGGATGTTGGCACTAGCTACATACATGCTTAATTTCAAAATTGATTGTGCAATGTAAGGGGTTATGAAAGCCTCTTGGGTACTGCTGATGCCTGCTCCTGATTGTGTGTTTCAGGAACTACTTGGCTTATTGAGGCTTCTGGACTTGGGCCTTAAATTTTTGGATGTTTAGCACAAGCTAAATACATGCTTAATAGAAATTTCATCATTGATCTTTCAATCTAAGGGGTTATGAAACCCTCTTAGGTACTTCTGATGCCTGCTCATGACTGCTCCTGTGTCTTTCAGGAACTACTTGGCTTACTGATGCTTCAGGGCTTGGGCCTTAAATTTATGGATGTTTTGCACTAGCTTACATACATGTTTAATTGAGATTTCAACATTGATCTTAGGGGTTATGAAATCCTCTTGTGTTCTGCTGATTCCTTTTCCTGACTTGTGTCTTTCAGGAACTACTTGGCTTACTGATGCTTCTGGGCTTGGGTTTTAAATTTTTGGATGGTAGCACTACCTAACATGCATCTTCAATAGAGATTTCAACATTCACCTTTTACTTGTGTACTCATGCTGCTTCCTGCTTCACTCTGTAAGCCCATTGGTCCTGTGACAGCGTTCGACTCCACCTCCTCATCCTCCACCATATCCTCAGTCTCCACTGCCCGAACAAGTCTCAGTGGCCCTTCAGCATACCATGTGTACAGGGCATGGCAGTGTCACGTTGTTCTTCACATGGTTTGCCTTGGTGAAAAGTGTTGGAAACAATGGCTGGTCAGGGAAATGGAGACATTGTGCCTACATCTCATGGCCACATGAGCCCTGTGGGGGCTTGTTAGATTTGGCCCTTTGTACCCACACGCCGTGGTCCGGGACAATAAAACTTGGGAGTTAAAAGTTCAATTTCAAAATCATTAATTTAAATTTCAAAATCTTAAATTCATAAAAATCATACATTTCAATGGTCTCCTCATGCTTCAGCCAACTCCAGGCTGTGTCATTCAGGCAATATATGGTTTACTGATACTGCTGCTGGGCCTGGGTCTGGAAATAAAAATTTTGTTATGTTAGGTAGCACTAGCTATCCAAAATCTTCATTTTAAATTAAAAAAATTCTTGTGTTTTTTCTTGGGGAATGTGAAGCCCTGGGGTCTCCTCATGCTTCAGGCAACTCCAAGCTGTGTCATTCAGGCAATATATGGTTTACTGATACCGCTGCTGTGCCTGGATCTGGGAATAACATTTTTGTTATGGTATGTAGCACTAGCTATCCAAAATCTTCAGTTTAAATTTCTGAATTCATCTTTTAATCTTAGGGATTGTGAAGGCCTAGTGTCTACTCATGCTGCTGCCAACTCCTGGCTGTGCCATTATGCCACTATATGGTCTCCTCATGCTGCCAACACCTCCATGCTTTCATTCAACCACTATATGGTCTCCTCATGCTGTGAACACCTCCACACTGTGTCATTCAGCCACTATGTGGTCTCCTCATGCTGCCAACACCTCCACGCTGTGTCATTCAGGCACTACATGGTCTCCTCATGCTGCCAAAACCTCCACGCTGTGTCATTCAGCCACTATATGGTCTCCTCACACTGATGCCACATCCAGGCTCTGTCATTGTGGCAGTGATTCTAAAAGCGATGCCTGCTATCTGCATGTTATTCTGAATAACAGTATTATTTCACTACCACAGCACACTCCATATGCGTGTTAGAACACAGCAAAGTGTTCTATACCCCTATTGAGGCTCTCTATAGGCCAGAAATAGCCATTTTAAATATAGTTTCACCGCGAATAAATTCAGATCGAAACAAATTTTTTCGGAAGATTCGGCGAATCGGCCGAATCGAATTTTTGAAAAGTTCGCTCATCTCTAATAATGAGCCTCCCACCGCACAATCTAACAGGACCGGCAAACACTGGACAGTTGCTGCAACCTTTGCCCCAGGGGCAGGGATGATTGTAGCCATGCGGATGACAGTTGGCCTGCATCCCACCATTAGGCAGCTGGCGGTACTGTGCAGGATGCCGAGGCCACACCACCCCCAGCACCACGACCACTCACCCCTTGCCGCTCCTGGACCCCAGCACCGCTGCAGGCAAAGCCAGTCCTCATCATATACCTGCCCTTATCTTGACTTCAGAGGGCGACACAGCATCCTACCATGAGGCAGTCAGCAAAGGTGCCAGGGATGCTTTGCTTGCACCCCTCAAGCTAGGTTCACAATCAACGAGGCTCCTACACCTTGAACGGCCGTCCTGAAGATTTTGCGGGAGATTTGAACGTCAGACACAGACACCGGAAGCAGTAACCTTGCGTGTTGCCGAAAACCCGACATGCCCTGACCCGTATATATTCTCTTACGCCCCTCCCACAAACACAGCCTTCATGGGCTTATACTTCTGCTATTTATTTATTATTGCCATCTTTTGCATCAGTTTTACCTATATTATATGTATTGTATTTTTGCAATTAATCATCCATGTTAAACTGTCAACTATATTTATATTTTATATACACATCCCTTTATCATATATTATTTATCACTATAATTATATTTATTATATATATATACTGGCTGCCATACCCCCTTTTATTCCATACAGTTATATTAGAGCCTTTCATTCCCATCTCTATATTTATTTATTATTTATTTATACAGGTATATTGAGCCTTTCATCCCCATTTTACATATGATGATGTCATACCATTATTTGACATATATATAATCATGATCACTTTTGCTTACCAAACATTTTCTATATATATTTTTATATTTATCTCTCTATTTATGAATTTATCACTAATCATGCTTATACTAACTCTATGGCCAGCATTTATCATTGTAGGTATAAGTGAAGCATTTTTGTACACCTTTTTTTTTGTGTGCTGGTAATATGTAGGAACACCAAATGTATTAAATGGTCACAGAGCATTGTAGTTAGTTCCTCCTGTGTGCCTCCACTTAGTAGTATAGTCACCCTTTGTGCCCCCCTAAACTGTAATTAGTCCCTCTATGTGACCCCACTTACAAAATAAGTCAATGTAATTATATAGGGCAATTACCTTAAGTGCATTTAATGATATAGGGCAATTACCTTTTTAAAATTTGAAAAACTATGGGCACCTTGGTTGGACTCACCAGTCCTAAGAGCCTTCCATTCTTAAGACCTGGGATGTGTAGATAAGAATTGGGCAATATTTAGTGCTATATAATAAATATATACATATACAGTATATATGTGTATATATATATATATATATATATCTATATATATATATATATATAAAAGGGAATATGCAAAGCAGCTCATTACACCACCTTCTCAGGTAGCGTTCCCTGGTATCAGCTTGTCTCCTGTTACGGAATATAAAAAGCTGATCGGGATTCATGCCAAGCCAGACTACTCCCCAAAAGGGAAGTTTCTACCTATCTGCAGACAACTGTTTCATGGTGTTTGCCACTCATCAGTACAGAGCAGGGTGATCTGGCTTGGCTGAGGTGAGAGGCCTTAGACCAACTAAAGGGGATAAGTATTTACCTCAGGGAGGCCACCACTTCTGGTGTGATGGAGCTTCAAAAGGCCAATTGGCCCTTTAGTTGGTCTAAGGCCTCTCACCTCAGCCATGCCAGATCTCCCTGCTCTGTACTGACGAGTGGCAAACACCATTAAACAGCTTTCTGCAGATGGGTAGAAACTTCACTTTTTGGGGACTAGTCTGGCTTGGCATAAATAACGATCAGCTTTTTATATTCCGTAACAGGAGACAAGCTGATACCACGGAACGCTACCTGAGAAGGTGGTGTAATGAGCTGCTTTGCATATTCCCTTATCCAGAATGCATGTGGAGTGCTAATTGGCCTTTTGAAGATCCGTCACACCAGAAGTGGTAGCCTCTCCCTGAGGTAAATACTTATCCCCTTTAGTTATACATAGGCACAGCACTGTAATGTGCAAAAAAGTTAAATGCTTCAAGCTTGAAAATGGTTCCAGTAAGGGACTGAAACGTTGTTGTGACATGAGCCAATAAATTCACATTTTACTTTTTGCACATTGGATTGCTGCGCCTATGTTTTTCTATTTGGATGGACTGTGATTGGTTTTGGGGTGCTGGATGCACCTTGCACATAGACTGGATGAGTAGTGCTGCATTAATTGATTTTGTTGGAAATTCTGCATGAATTCCGCATAGATACGGAATTCTGTCTAAACATAGCCTAAGGGTCTGGCTGCAGCACTGAGCTAATTAATGTGAAATGTAAATGTGGGAATGTTGCGGCCCAAGTGTTGCTGCTGCCTGACTATTGCAGAGACCCAGCACAGGTGGATTTCACTTTCAGTATCATGCATGGCCAGTTTTTGAAAACTGTGTCAACAGTGATGGGGATTACTTACAGTGAACACAACGTCTTGTGTTCCTCTTCAAATAATTTACTGCTTGAGTTATGAGTGCATGGTGGACTTTCCAGTACAGCCTCTTATTTCAGAACAGAAAAGAAGCCCACTTTCTTTGATGTTCTACAAGTTTGCCCCTCAAGGTGCCTTTAAGTGTCACCTATCTATAGGGCTGATCATCCCTAGAGGTAGGTTTGTATCCCTACTCCTGACAAAAATAATAATAATACCTCAAGACAGAATATTCATATCAAGTTCATTTTATTCTGCTGTGACAGAAATATCTTGTAAGGGGTCAACCGATTACTGAGTACGACACAGGATGTGACACAGCGAATACTATGGGGCACAGCCAGACAGGGAGAAACATCATTCATATACAGGTCAGGTCATTGCACTTTGCACCACTGTAAACTTCATCATTTTATACTTTTAAATAGAATTTCATATTTTATATATATAACTTTCCCATTATCTTTCTCATCTTTCTCTTACCACCCTCCCCCCAACAACTCCCCCCCCCCCCAAAAAAAAATAAAAAATAATAATTAACTAAAATAAATAAAATAATAAATTAATAAATAAATAAAGCAAAAGTGAGAGTAACTTCAGAGGGTTATTACTTCCTGGGAGACATGAACGGGTCTGGAGACAGGACCTTCCTAGGTGTCCCTTGGAGGCCACTGTCGGCCATGATGTTGCGTCTTCTTTGTCATCAGGAATATAATATCAGCTCTTTTTATACACAAATAAAATTGTGAGCATGGGCGATGGACTTGAGGGCGTGGCCTCACTGCAGTAGCTGCTCATATTCTTGGATTTTTTTTGTCTTTTTCTAGTAATTTTTTTATATAGCTTTCTAACACAGGAACATTCATTTACATACTGTACAGATATATATTTATCCAGTGTGGTTGGAGCCTGCAGAAACAACGGTGACAGCAGAATGCTCCCACCACTATGCCAACTGATCATTACTAAGCTTCTGCACTCTCCCCACTTATCACCTATGCTCCTTAGTACACAGGACAAACCCCAGAGACCATGATTATGTATGAGGTGGTTGGGTGACACCAAGATTTCTATGTGTCGTTGTCCAAGTTCTTACTAATGCCATGTGATATTCTACATTCTTTGGTGGCCTCCACCTGTCATAGGCAGTTGGTGGAATGGATTCTTCCATGGAGATCAATCCTCTGGTTGATAGGATGTGAATGATGTCTCTGTGCTTTTTTTTACTATTACCAGCATGGTTCTGTATTCTCCGGGGTGATAATTCCTTGTCGCTGCACCATTCTCTTGCTAATACCAATATTACCAGGGCTTCCTATAGTGAATGCAGTGGCTGGGCTGTGACATGGTCTCCAGATATGTACAGTGTCGTTCTTAACTAACCAGTGTTGAACTTGCTTATTATTTACATCCTGCGACTGTCCAGCCGACACGCACTTTGGACATTTTATTTATTAGTCTTTGTTCTTTGATCACCGTTTATCACAAGTGCGCACATTGGCAGATTGGGGGGGGGGGGATTCTAAACTAGAGACATGAGGGGAGATACTTGGGGCAAAGTCCATCCTAGCAAGAATCTGCAATCATTATAAATGAGATGAAACCGTGCACAGTACAGAGTAGCGAGCCATGCATCAGGGCAAGACACAAATTGTACAGGCTATATGGCTACTAGCCTTTGGCAAAATCCTTATTGGAGTCAAACATGCCACTAACATCATACACACATATAAACATATCAACCCAGGGTCACAGATTCAAATAAACCCATATACATAATAACATTGAAATTCTGATAAATATGGACACAGCATTGACTCCCCCCCCCCCCCCCCCAAAAGACCTGTTGCATAGACAATTAGACATGATCATTGAATGAATGGAAGCGCCAATGGATAGACCAGTGTCAGCTCTGAGCATGCTCAACAGGACAGGGATCGCTTCACGGCAAGCGGACATAGGAGCAACGTTACAATACTGTAGCAGTTCGGGATGGGGATGAATTGTTCCGTAAGGGCGCATGCGGCAGAGGGAAAGACGCTCAGTGACTGTGAAGACCGTCTCTCTGAGCATGCCCACTGGAGATGGCTTAGGACTTGAAGTGCACAGTTTTATTCGTCTTTAGAAGAGAGAGACAGGAGGACACGCTCCCGCCATCTTGTGCTCTTTATCTGCTCTCTATTGCTTATAGAGGAACCCAATGTGCGAAACGGATCACAAAACAATAATAATGAAGCACAATTAATAGACAAAAAAGCAAAATAAAATTGAGGTATATGACAAAACCAAACTGAAATGTTAAGGCTGCTGAAACCAACACAGAAGAAACGCAACAGATTTGGAAACCGCCATTGGAACGGCTCATTGATGGCTTACTAATCAGGGACAGATATGCCTGGCCACCATATATTCTTCTAGGAGGCGGCTTATCAGCACACTGTCTCTTAGTCCTATGGCCTCATGCTTCAATAGGTGAACAGTGAACGGTCCTCACGTCTCCTCTTGGATTTGGTATTTAATGGTCCCCTCCCCTGACAGAGTGGGAGCACAGGATACCACGCCTCAGAGATGGAATGATGTTAGAATGTGGAGCTTGTCACTCCAAGCCCTATAATCAATGCTCCTCAGTGGAGATCTCAAGAAGATAAATGAAGAAATAATATATGCAGAATCCTGGACTCTGAGTCTAAGATCTAGAGAATAGAGGGCGCCTGCCCTGGCTGAAAAGTACTGTACAATGGCACTGGGCGTCTCCTATCTCTGCTCTATGGAGATTCTTCTGTCTTGTCATTTAACAATGTAATCGACCAAGACTTTTCAGTAAAGTTTCCATTGACACATGGTCAGTTCTTTTAACACCTTAGCAGCATTTACATCCCCTGCAAAAGACTTAAAGAAAAAGACTGGTTAATTGTGTGCATGACGGCAAAATAACCCACACTGAATTTCATTACATAAAAACACTGAGCAATGAACAGTCCTCGATTACTTCTAAGGTTGTGACAATCAATGCTTCTTCACGTGGTGTGAACCTAAAGATCCGGGACTCTGAAGCTAAGGAGCGACTTTTTTTTTTAAGACCACATCATGAACCACAAGTTGCGTCGTGCAATAACAGGACACTGATCATAGGATGAGCACTACACTGGATGATGGGGCATACAGTACACTGGATCATGAGACATACAGGACTCTTAATCACAAGATACATTATAGACAACACTGGATAACTGAACAGTGGATCACAAATATAAAACACATTGGAGCACAGAATACACAGGGCAATGGGTACCAGGACAATGATACAGAGCACTGAATCATTAGATATATAGGACAATGAATTACAGGATATACAGGACACTGGATCACAGGAAACACAGGGCAATGGGTACCAGGACATACAGAGCACTGAATCATTAGAGATATAGGACAATGAATTACATGATATACAGGGCACTGGATCATGAGATAAATATGACAATGAATCACAGGATATACAGGACACTGCAACACAGGACATACAGGCAGGACACTGGATCATGAGATATAGGACAATGAATTACATGATATACAGGGCACTGGATCATGAGATAAATATGACAATGAATCACAGGATATACAGGACACTGCAACACAGGACATACAGGCAGGACACTGGATCATGAGATATAGGACAATGAATCACAGGATATACAGGACGTTAGGCACCCCGACATTCAGGCCACTAAATTATGGATGTACAGACCACTGGATCATGGGACATACGGTACAATAAATCATGGGATATACAGGACTTTCGTTACTGTCATGGAGGGCCATAGTTTATATAAATATGGCGCAGCTCTCTACACTACAGTGGTCCCTCAAGTTACAATATTAATTGGTTCCAGGATGACCATTGTATGTTGAGACCATAAAATTGTAAACCTGGAAATTGGTTCTGAAGCCACCAAAATGTCATCCAAAAATAGGAAAAAGTGAGGCTTAAATAAAAATAAGTAGATAACTAATATAGATAGAAAGAGTAATCGTAAAGGGAACCTTTAAAATATTGCTTTTAATTTATCCTTTAAAAAATGTACAAAAAACAAAGAACAAAATAATGAATGAAAGATTTTTGGAAAAATTTTTTCTGAAAAGTTATTATTTTCTTGACCGCCACCAGTGTATATAATTTACTGTTGTTCAAACAATGTTCATAATTCCGTAATAATTCTGAGAGTTCAAACAATGTTCATAAGTTCCTGTGTGTTAAAGGTCTATTGATCAATCTCAGTATCGGTGCCTATTCACATAGGTAGCCGCTGTGCCTGCGTTATTCTCCTTTTCTTATTTCGATATATAATAGGCGCATCCACATTGGAATACCAGTACAATACAACAACAATTCCGTAATATATTGCTCATAGTGCTGTATTAAATTACAATTAATCCCATATTGCTATATGCTTGTTCACATTCATGCCGGTTGCGGTATGTTGGTCGTACTCCACATGGGTGTGTTCATTAGTACACAGGGTTAGTCACCATCCCGGGCGTGTATCCAACACCCTATATGTGCGCTTGTTCACACTCCTGCTAATGGATCGTCAACCTGGGTATATGTGCGAATCCCTATGTATGTGCTTGTTCACACTGCTGCCGGTTGATTGCCCTTCTGGGCGTATGTCCAACACCTTATGTAGGTGCTCATTCACACTCCTACTGGTTGTGATATTTGAATAATTTTCAGATTGAGGTTCTTAAATAGATCGTTATTATCACCGGCTAAGGCGTATATCCTCCACTGTATAACACTCTCCGATTGGGATTAATTTAATTCACATATGGACATATACGGTCCTAGTTATTCGTCCTCGTATTTGTTTTATTTTTGTAGTTCAAATATCCAATCTGCGTTATTAGGTTTTAGCTTTCTGTTCACATCGGTGTATTCATGTCTCAGCCTTTTTTAACCCTCTCCATAAGACATTCGCAGTCACCACAGCACCTCATTCATACAGTGTTATCTGTTAATTCCTATTATACTGAGGTGTATACATTCACTGCACTGTGGAGCTCTATATAGTGAATATTCAGGGTGTAATTCATACACCTCGATTCTTCACTATTACTTGTAGTGAGTATATTACTATGTATGTGAGCCCATCAATCATCACAATACTCATAAATCACCACATGCATATTTCACACAATTTGTAGCCTTTTTGTTACTCATGCACAAAATAGATTCAGGTATGATTGGACGATTGCATATAAACCTCTGAGTACGTAAAGACTCTATTCACATTGTATTGCGGTCACACATATTGTTCAGCATATATGTAGCCAATTGCAGATGTGAGGATATTATCCAGTTTAATAATTTGTAGAATTCAAACGTTACTAGTCATTGATTGTAGTTGTATTTAGTATGCACAGTCTATAATGTGATTGTCAGCAACTTATGACCTTTATCATATTGATATATTTAAATATGCACTTATTTCTTTTTGTTATCCATTTGCATATTTGATATATTTTGTACAAGTGTTCCGTAATTATTATTCACTTAGTATCATATTTCCTTTCCCACAGGAATCCATTTACACTTTGCATGCATGCATTGCCTTATATCTTGTTTAAGAGAGGTCAATAGAAAAAAGTGCAAATGGAAAGAAAAACCTGGTGTAGATCAAGGATGCAGTTCACATTGTCTAGGTTCGACGCGTTTCTTTTGCCAGGTCTTCAGGAACCATATTAGGCCATTTTCTTTCATCAGAAGTATAGAGCCATGTTGTTTGATGTCCGACACTGATGGCGGTCAGCACCAAATGCCGCCATTGTATCTTCTTTAAATAGGACGTCATTCCCACTCCACCCTCCTTCCTTTCTGGTTCTACCTATCACTGCTTGCTACGTCAGTTACCTGGCGTGTCTATGTGCAGAGAAGGTGATTGGGACCAGGTGTATGGGGGAGTGTATTCTGGTCAGGGTTAGGGTATTACTACACGTTCTAACCATTCTGTCAGTTTCTGTTTAGATGGATTTATTGAGGCTGCAATGATATATTAATACAGAGATTCGCATTGTTACCGAGAGGCTGCAAATTCATTGACCGATCCAATATATAACTATGAAAAATTATATATTTAATATTTACTTTATTTTGTTGGTCTTTCTTAACTTGTAAGTAGTATATTAGGGACGTTAGGGGAGGGATTATTTATTTCTCATTTAAATGAAGCTTGAAAATGCTATGAATTCATTCAATCCCTTGGGTCTGACTGAATCCATAAGAAATGTCCATTTAGCTTCTACCTGCAGGAGAATTTTATCCCAGTTCCCCCCTCTAGCTGGGGGCTTAACCACTTCCAGCACCTGTACCTTAAGTTCTCTAGGGTCACCGTCGTGGCTACATGAGAAGTGATTTCCCACTGGGGTGTCTCTTCGATGCCTTATATCAGCCAGATGTTCCTGTACCCTATTTTTCAATGTTCTAAATGTTTTACCTACATAGTTGACCGGGCACGGACAACTCAACACATAGACCACCCCTTTCGTGTTGCAATTTGCCCAATGCTTCAGGGGAAATAACTTTTGATTAGTAGCACTCACACAGTGATTACCCCTTTTGATATGTGGACATACAATGCATCCACTACATGGATAGGTACCTTTTGCTCCCGTTTTTAGCCAGGTCTCCTGGTTTGTTTCTGGTTCCAAATTGCTTCTAATGAGTCTATCTTTTAAACTTCTACCTCTTCGATATGTTATAGAGGGATCTTCTGGTAGCACTGTCGCCAGTGTCTTATCTGCCCTCAGGATCTCCCAATATTTTTGGAAAATTTCTTTTACCTCCCTCGATTTAACATCATAGTTACCTATTATTCTGAGAATCTCCTCTCCCTCCTGTTTAGGTTTTGGAATCAATAGTTCTGTCCTAGGGCTATTAAGGGCCCTATGATAGGCTTTTTTCAGGACTTTATTGGGGTATCCCCTTTCCCTCAATCGTTGTCTTAACTCCATAGCTTTGGTTTGAAATTCCGAAAGACTTGAGCAATTGCGCTTTACCCGTAGGTATTGTCCTGTCGGTATACCCTTCCTCAGGGGGAGAGGGTGATGACTCTCCCACCGGAGAAGGGTATTAGTGGCTGTCTCTTTCCTATGAAGCGTGGTCTCAATATTATTATTAGTTGTCAATTTTATTTTAATGTCCAAAAATTCAATTTCATATTGACTAATCGTGTGGGTAAATCTAAGATTAAATGCGTTTTTGTTCAGACTTTGCACAAACTCTTCAAATTTGCTTTTGGATGACGTCCAAATTAGCAGGATATCATCTATAAATCGTATCCATAAACTGATATGTTGTGTCCATTCAATCATTTCGTCTCCGAATACGGTTTGGTCCTCCCACCAGCCTAAATATAGATTAGCGTAACTGGGGGCGCAGGGGCTCCCCATAGCTGTTCCACGCTGCTGGTGGAAGGACCTCCCCTCGAAGACAAAATAGTTTTTAGTAAGGACAAATGATAGCAATTGGATGACAAAATCATTATGTGGAGTGTATTGAAGTCCCCTAGTTTTTAGGAAGGACTCAGTGGCTTTAAGCCCCAAGTCATGTGGGATGCTCGAGTATAGCGCCTCTACGTCCAAAGTCTTTGGACGTAGAGGCGCTATACTCGAGCATCCCACATGACTTGGGGCTTAAAGCCACTGAGTCCTTCCTAAAAACTAGGGGACTTCAATACACTCCACATAATGATTTTGTCATCCAATTGCTATCATTTGTCCTTACTAAAAACTATTTTGTCTTCGAGGGGAGGTCCTTCCACCAGCAGCGTGGAACAGCTATGGGGAGCCCCTGCGCCCCCAGTTACGCTAATCTATATTTAGGCTGGTGGGAGGACCAAACCGTATTCGGAGACGAAATGATTGAATGGACACAACATATCAGTTTATGGATACGATTTATAGATGATATCCTGCTAATTTGGACGTCATCCAAAAGCAAATTTGAAGAGTTTGTGCAAAGTCTGAACAAAAACGCATTTAATCTTAGATTTACCCACACGATTAGTCAATATGAAATTGAATTTTTGGACATTAAAATAAAATTGACAACTAATAATAATATTGAGACCACGCTTCATAGGAAAGAGACAGCCACTAATACCCTTCTCCGGTGGGAGAGTCATCACCCTCTCCCCCTGAGGAAGGGTATACCGACAGGACAATACCTACGGGTAAAGCGCAATTGCTCAAGTCTTTCGGAATTTCAAACCAAAGCTATGGAGTTAAGACAACGATTGAGGGAAAGGGGATACCCCAATAAAGTCCTGAAAAAAGCCTATCATAGGGCCCTTAATAGCCCTAGGACAGAACTATTGATTCCAAAACCTAAACAGGAGGGAGAGGAGATTCTCAGAATAATAGGTAACTATGATGTTAAATCGAGGGAGGTAAAAGAAATTTTCCAAAAATATTGGGAGATCCTGAGGGCAGATAAGACACTGGCGACAGTGCTACCAGAAGATCCCTCTATAACATATCGAAGAGGTAGAAGTTTAAAAGATAGACTCATTAGAAGCAATTTGGAACCAGAAACAAACCAGGAGACCTGGCTAAAAACGGGAGCAAAAGGTACCTATCCATGTAGTGGATGCATTGTATGTCCACATATCAAAAGGGGTAATCACTGTGTGAGTGCTACTAATCAAAAGTTATTTCCCCTGAAGCATTGGGCAAATTGCAACACGAAAGGGGTGGTCTATGTGTTGAGTTGTCCGTGCCCGGTCAACTATGTAGGTAAAACATTTAGAACATTGAAAAATAGGGTACAGGAACATCTGGCTGATATAAGGCATCGAAGAGACACCCCAGTGGGAAATCACTTCTCATGTAGCCACGACGGTGACCCAAGAGAACTTAAGGTACAGGTGCTGGAAGTGGTTAAGCCCCCAGCTAGAGGGGGGAACTGGGATAAAATTCTCCTGCAGGTAGAAGCTAAATGGACATTTCTTATGGATTCAGTCAGACCCAAGGGATTGAATGAATTCATAGCATTTTCAAGCTTCATTTAAATGAGAAATAAATAATCCCTCCCCTAACGTCCCTAATATACTACTTACAAGTTAAGAAAGACCAACAAAATAAAGTAAATATTAAATATATAATTTTTCATAGTTATATATTGGATCGGTCAATGAATTTGCAGCCTCTCGGTAACAATGCGAATCTCTGTATTAATATATCATTGCAGCCTCAATAAATCCATCTAAACAGAAACTGACAGAATGGTTAGAACGTGTAGTAATACCCTAACCCTGACCAGAATACACTCCCCCATACACCTGGTCCCAATCACCTTCTCTGCACATAGACACGCCAGGTAACTGACGTAGCAAGCAGTGATAGGTAGAACCAGAAAGGAAGGAGGGTGGAGTGGGAATGACGTCCTATTTAAAGAAGATACAATGGCGGCATTTGGTGCTGACCGCCATCAGTGTCGGACATCAAACAACATGGCTCTATACTTCTGATGAAAGAAAATGGCCTAATATGGTTCCTGAAGACCTGGCAAAAGAAACGCGTCGAACCTAGACAATGTGAACTGCATCCTTGATCTACACCAGGTTTTTCTTTCCATTTGCACTTTTTTCTATTGACCTCTCTTAAACAAGATATAAGGCAATGCATGCATGCAAAGTGTAAATGGATTCCTGTGGGAAAGGAAATATGATACTAAGTGAATAATAATTACGGAACACTTGTACAAAATATATCAAATATGCAAATGGATAACAAAAAGAAATAAGTGCATATTTAAATATATCAATATGATAAAGGTCATAAGTTGCTGACAATCACATTATAGACTGTGCATACTAAATACAACTACAATCAATGACTAGTAACGTTTGAATTCTACAAATTATTAAACTGGATAATATCCTCACATCTGCAATTGGCTACATATATGCTGAACAATATGTGTGACCGCAATACAATGTGAACAGAGTCTTTACGTACTCAGAGGTTTATATGCAATCGTCCAATCATACCTGAATCTATTTTGTGCATGAGTAACAAAAAGGCTACAAATTGTGTGAAATATGCATGTGGTGATTTATGAGTATTGTGATGATTGATGGGCTCACATACATAGTAATATACTCACTACAAGTAATAGTGAAGAATCGAGGTGTATGAATTACACCCTGAATATTCACTATATAGAGCTCCACAGTGCAGTGAATGTATACACCTCAGTATAATAGGAATTAACAGATAACACTGTATGAATGAGGTGCTGTGGTGACTGCGAATGTCTTATGGAGAGGGTTAAAAAAGGCTGAGACATGAATACACCAATGTGAACAGAAAGCTAAAACCTAATAACGCAGATTGGATATTTGAACTACAAAAATAAAACAAATACGAGGACGAATAACTAGGACCGTATATGTCCATATGTGAATTAAATTAATCCCAATCGGAGAGTGTTATACAGTGGAGGATATACGCCTTAGCCGGTGATAATAACGATCTATTTAAGAACCTCAATCTGAAAATTATTCAAATATCACAACCAGTAGGAGTGTGAATGAGCACCTACATAAGGTGTTGGACATACGCCCAGAAGGGCAATCAACCGGCAGCAGTGTGAACAAGCACATACATAGGGATTCGCACATATACCCAGGTTGACGATCCATTAGCAGGAGTGTGAACAAGCGCACATATAGGGTGTTGGATACACGCCCGGGATGGTGACTAACCCTGTGTACTAATGAACACACCCATGTGGAGTACGACCAACATACCGCAACCGGCATGAATGTGAACAAGCATATAGCAATATGGGATTAATTGTAATTTAATACAGCACTATGAGCAATATATTACGGAATTGTTGTTGTATTGTACTGGTATTCCAATGTGGATGCGCCTATTATATATCGAAATAAGAAAAGGAGAATAACGCAGGCACAGCGGCTACCTATGTGAATAGGCACCGATACTGAGATTGATCAATAGACCTTTAACACACAGGAACTTATGAACATTGTTTGAACTCTCAGAATTATTACGGAATTATGAACATTGTTTGAACAACAGTAAATTATATACACTGGTGGCGGTCAAGAAAATAATAACTTTTCAGAAAAAATTTTTCCAAAAATCTTTCATTCATTATTTTGTTCTTTGTTTTTTGTACATTTTTTAAAGGATAAATTAAAAGCAATATTTTAAAGGTTCCCTTTACGATTACTCTTTCTAATTAAATTTGGGAGACCTAACCTACGCAGTGGTCAGTACCACAAAAATCTTTTTTGTAACTAATATAGATAAAGCAAGTCCTTACATATAAAAGTAAGAAAGAGCTGCCGGGAGCTGTAAATCACTGTCTATGTAGAGGACAGGAGCTTCTTCAGGGTCCTGTACAGTACACATAGTGTCCTAAAAAAATAAAATGGAGCCGCCCTTACTTGGTGTCCAAAGGAGCAGCTAACTGTGGCAGAAGAGTAGTACAGAACATGTAATACCTCCCTGTACTGTAGGGAGGCGCTACCAGACAGGAATTCAGTGCATAAACTTCAGTAATACAGGGGTTTTACCAGTGAATGCCCATTCTAATTGGTCAGTTCTTCCAGCCATTGACATGTTTCACAGATCTGGACTGTCTGTAACATTGTATGTTGAGCCTGATTTCAAGTTACAATGGTCCAGAAAGGACCAATTGTATGTTGAAACTATTGTATGTTGAGGCCATTGTAAGTTGAGGGATCACTGTATGGGATAAGTTATGATTCCCTGCACCATCCCAGAATTTCACGTTTTTTTGCACAAGCCCTATTTTGCGCAAAAAGTGATGCACAAATTCCTACTTTGTGCAAAAACTGAGCTTGCACAAAATGTTTTCTGGGGCTAAACAACATTACAAGACAAAGGCTGACTAAAATCTGCATCATAGGAACATGTCTCATATGGAGGTACTCACTTTTATACCCAGAGTCCAGCGCGGTAGGATATTTATATTTGGTTTCTTCATATTTTCCTTTAGATCTTCACCTTGCGAAGGAATAGGAAAAACAAGGTCACACTGGAGGCCACAGTGCAGCAAGGTAATTAAATAAATACATTTGGTTCATATACATGCTGCATGGCTCATACGGTCCATGGTCCATGGCTCATACAAATGGTGTTTATATCATACACAGTCAATAACACTTACACATAGTACAAAGCTCATACACAACATGTATGGTTCATATACTTTGGGGGGAAGTGATTAGGGTTCCCCGTTTAGCGCACAGTCTCACTGGATTTATGTAGAGGCGGACGCTTCTACATAAATACTGCAAACCACGCACCCACACTAAAAACCTCTGCTAGCTCTGAGTTAGCAGAGATTTCGGCAGCAGTCTATGCTGTTCTGACAGTATAAGCTACTGTAAATCCAGTGAGCAGGAGCGGGCATGCCCCTGTTGCCCATTAGCATGCCTCCTTTTCATTACAACATGCCCCTTGTGCATGTGGTGGTGAAAACAGCAAAACGTCTGCAGCTAGTGCAGAAATTGTGCGTCTTTTTGCCATTTTGGCCCCTCAAAATAAAGTGCACATTAAAACTACCCCCACATAGTTCACAGCTTATATACATAGTTCAATGCTCATACAAAGTCATACGAGGTGTGTATTAAATACCAAGACTAATATTATAAAATCATTTTTATCATAAATTATTACATTTTAATTTACTGTATCTCTCCTCAACATACTCCCGTAGCCATGCTATAAATCCATGCTATATATAATATTTAGATCACTATCTTAGGAGCTTGGGCATTTTCTTTGCCTCTGTACATGATGCAGATAACTGTAATTTCTACATTTCAAATACGTCTATCTAGGTTTACTGTAACCCCTTGCTGGGCTAAGTGCTCTGCACCGCCCAAGCAATGAAAGAGTTAATTGGGCATCAGAATCAAAAGCTTTTTATATGTTGGACATCTTTGCAAAACATTAACCTTTCTAATATACTGCGTAGCATCACTACTTACCTCCATAGATGCTGCCACTTTTATGGAAAACTGCCAGTAATCCCAAACAAGCTTAAAAGCAGGGGGGAAAAAAACGCCAATCCTAAAAACCTAAAGTGGGTTATGTGTTTTATATTTCCCGACTGACTCCTTGCCAACATCTTACTGCTGTGTTTTAGCAATGAAAAAATGCTGTGCAGCAGTTGTGGCGTTTCTGTCCCCAAAAAAACTAATGGAAACCTTGCCTATTAGCTGTACCTCGTGCACAGCCCACATACACATGAACTCTCATTTAGTAATGTGGATCTGACTGGTTTTGTTTGGGTTGTCTGACAGAATTTGCAAACCTGTAGGCGGGGGGCAGGGGATTTACCAAGACTAACTTCTAACTCAAGCAGGGGAGTTTGCTGGATTTATGAAGTCCAGAGCAATTACAGAACTGGACTGGGAGAATGGGGGGGGGGGGGGGGGGGGCGGACCCATTGGGCCGAGAAAGGTATGCTGATGGATACCGTGGCGGACAGCAGTGGTTCCCAATAATTTTAGTGGCTGTAATGGAGACATCAGGTAAGGGACGCCGTCAATGGGGTACAGCCAGTACCCCAGTAAGGGGCACCTCCCTGCAGCAGCCTCAAAACAGGAGCAGAAGACCGCTGTTTAAACAGCAGTCTCCTCCTTCTGTATGTACAGTACGCAAATAACCAGGCCTTAGCACAGGATCGGTGGAAAGGTGAGTTGGAGTCTGAATCTATCTGGGGGTATTACCAAGTGGGGGGGACTACCTAGTGAACAATTACAAGGGGGAATTTCCCACCACCTACTGGATGCATCACCTACTACCTACATACTGGAAGCATTATCTATTACCTACCTACTGTGGGCATCATTTACCTGGGAGCATTATCGGGGTCATAACCTATCTACATACTGGGGCATTACTGACCTACTGGGGGCTTCAACCTTATAGGGGGGATTCTCTACCTACCTACTGGGGGCATTGCCCCACTCAATCCCCCTACTCTATTCTCCAAATACACTTACTTACTCCCTCATACTATGCAGGGCAAAAAGGGGGGATTTATTTGGGGCAATGAGAGTAGGGACCAGGGGGGGGGGGAATACGCTGTAAAAGTGTGCAGCCCAATATGTTTGTTGTCTGGCAGATTCTGTGGTGACGAGTCATGGTTGAAAGAAGACTTCATGACGATCTGAGCTTTCTGCTGGTATACAGGACAGCCTAAATATTTCCACTCCTTATAGAGCATCTCTGTAATTATAGGTCAAATCACTTTCTGCTCATGGTAATACTTCTCTTAAAAATGATTTAAATAAGAACATGCATCTAAAATGCATGTAATGTGAATTGACTCCAACCCACTTATGAGTCCAGTCAGTTCACCTGGGTATTCTCTAGCACTAGTAGATTAATTAGATTATTTATTTGTGGTTGTGGGTTGTACATCTATATTTAAATTAATGTAATGTAGACATGCACAGTGCACTTTGTACAGTTTGGTGAGACTATTAGGTAATGTACACTTGATCTCAATGTGTAGTTCCTGCTTTTATATGTGATTTATATGTATTTTATTTTATGTAATTCAATAAAGATTAAAGTATTTTTTTCATTATGTTTGGTGTGCTTGCTATTGGTGTTTATGATGTGTCATCAAAGTAAGATAGAGACTCACCTCTGATCGTGCTCACCAAAATGAGGAAAACTTTTTGCCGAAAGCAGACACAGCTGAAAAAAGAACATAAAATTAGGCAGAGTACTAAAGACTATAATATGTGTATTGCAGTTAGACAAAGCTCAAAGGCACAAAATGTGCAAGTGCAGGTATCTTCTGTTTATTCGGTTGAAACATAAGTGTACCTGTCATTTGCAAAGACTTTTTAATAAAATGTAGATAATGCCATTATATGTATCACTGTAGGCATATAGATGAGAGACAGGACGGCTCTACTGCGCACAAAAATCATATGAGAAACTCCGGTCACTGCTGGGAGTAGTAGTACAGGTTGCAGGGGGAGTGCACAATATTAAAGCAAACAAAGTCCATCATGAGAACAATTAGAAGAAAATTTGTAGAAAATGTATATCGGCACTCAGCTGACCACTGGTAGATCAGGGAAAAAATAAACACTACAGCCAAAGCTGAGCGGGTGATGGCAGCTACAAGCTTGACTGCCCGCTTCCTCTGGCCTAACCTGACATCATATTCAGGTGACCCTGATGGCTTGAATGATGGCTTGCGTCATCGCTCTGCTCCCTTAGTAGATGGAGCAGAGCTGTGACGTGTGCCGTCAATCAAGGTGAGGGGGCGGGATCTGGAGCTAGTAAGTGTAAGTCCCAGGGGACTACTTGCAGGGCGGCCGGGGGGGACTTTATAACTTCATATCTTCACCATCCTTGGGGGCACAAACGTCCCCTGGGGATGGTGAGGATAACGTTTTTAGCATATATAACCCATTGTCGAGCGGTATATATGCTAAAAGGGAGTTCTAAGGGAGGTAAGTAAAGTAATAGACAGACCCCTATTTCTAATATTCAAGGACTCTATAGTGAAAGGGATGGTTGCTCAGGACTGGCGCATAGCAAATGTGGTGCCAATATTTAAAAAGGGGTCAAAAAGTTACCCCAGGAATTACAGGCCTGTTAGTTGTAGTTGTAACAACCTTTGTCGTATGTAAATAGTTTGAGGGTTTTCTAAGAGATGCTATTTTGGAGTATATTGATAAAAATAAATGTATGACTCCACATAAGCATGGTTTTATGAGGGATCAGTCCTGTCAAACTAACCTGATCAGCTTTTATGAGGAGGTGAGCTCCAGACTGGACCAGAGGCAATCGCTGGATGTCGTATATCTGGATTTTCCCAAAGCATTTGATACAGTGCCACATAAAAGATTGGTACATAAAATTAAAAGGATTGGGCTGGGAGAAAATATATGCAAGTGGGTAAGTACCTGGCTCAGTGATAGGAAACAGAGGGTGGTTATTAATGGTACTTATTCTGATTGGGTGACTGTTACTTTTGGGGTACCATAGGGGTTTTGGGTACTATTCTATTTAATATATTTATTAACCCCTTCATGACCCAGCAAATTTTGATTTCTGGCTCATGTTTTTTTCCTCCTTACATTCTAAGACTCATAACTTTTTTGTTTTTCGACTGACAAAGTTGTATTAGGGCTTATTTCCTGTGTGACAAGTTAGAATTTCCAATGATTCACTTTTTTTTTATCATACAATGTATTACAAAGCCAGAAAAAATTGTATGCAGGGCAAAATTGAAAAAATATGGGATTGCACAATTTTGTAGGGCAATAATTTCGGAGTTCAAAATACGGTTAAATCTGACATTCCATATTTATTCTATGGGTCAGTACGATTCCAATGATACCAAACTTGATTACTTTTTGCTTTGTTTTATTGTTAAAAAAAAATTAAAATATTTAAATATTTAAAAAAAAATGTTCATTACCATGTTCTCACCCCTGTAACTTTTCTATTTTTCCACCAACAGAGCTGTTTTAGGGTTTTCTTTTTGCGCTATAAGCTGTAGTTTTTAACAGTAGCAGTATTTTTTATGACTTTTCATTAAATTTTTTGAGGGGATTTAATGTAACCAAAAATCAGCCCCCCCTAGGGGCCTATCATAAGCTATCATCAGATGCTTACATAGATCAATGTAATGCTATTGCATTACATTGATCTATGAAATCTGTGCTCAATTGCTAAGGGCTAAGCAATCTCAGAGCCAGGGAAGATGCCAAGGAGCGGGTAAGACCTCGGGCTTCCATAGCAACCCATAGCCCCCCCCCCACCTTGATTACATTGCGGGAGGGGGGGGTCTGGGGGCTATGGGACCACTAGATATCAGGGAATAGTGGCATTTAGTGTTTAAATGCAGTGATCTGTATAGATCACGGTATTTAACCAATTAAATGACGGACCTCGGCGCGACATACATGTATGTCATGGGTCGGGAAGGGGTTAATGACCTTGTCGAGGGATTGTATAGTAAAGTAGCAATCTTTGCAGATGATACTAAACTCTGCAAAGTGGTTAACACAATAGAGGACAGTGCACTGTTACAAATGGATCTAGATAGGTTAGAGGTTTGGGCTGGGAAGTGGCAGATGAGGTTCAACACTGGTAAATGTAACGTTATGCACACGAGGAGGAAAATTCCAGGCTGGGATTATGTATTAAATGGGAGAACACTTGGGATGACTGACATCGAAAAGGGCTTAGGAGTCTTAGTTAACAGTAAATTTAGTTGTAGCAACCAGTGTTGGGCAGCTGCTGCCAAGGCAAATAAAATCATGGGGTGCATCAATAAGGGCATAGATGCCCATGACAAGGAAATTATTCTACCGATGTACAAATCACTAGGCAGACCACACATAGAATACTGTGTACAGTACTGGGCATCAGTGTACAAGAAAGATATAGTGGAGCTGGTAAGAAGTAATAAGGGGAATGGGAGCACTACAGTACCCAGAAAGATTATCAGAATTAGAGTTATTTAGTTTAGAAAAAAGAAGGCTTAGGAGCGACCTAATAACTATGTATAAATATATCAGAGGACAGTACAGAGATCTCTCCCATGACCTATTTATACCCATAACTGTATCTATAACAATCTATACATTTAGAGGACAGAAGGTTTCTACACCAGAACAGACAGGGGTTCTTTACTGTGAGAGCAATGAGACTGTAGAATTCTCTGCTGGAGGAGGTGGTCATGGTGAACTCAGTAAGAGAGTTCAAAAGGGGCCTGGATGCATTTCTGGAGAGTAATATTATTATAGGTTATGGATAATAGATTTATAGGGACAAAATGTTGATCGAGGGATTTATTCTGATTTCCATATTTGGAGTCAGGAATTAATTTTTACCTCTAGTATGAGGGTTTTTTGCCTTCCTCTAAATCAACTCAGAAGGGACTCATAAGGGATATAGGTTGAACTTGATGGACTCTGGTCTTTTTGGACTCTGGTCTTTTTTTCATCCTTATAAACTATGTAACTTCTCTCTGGCAATTTGATAATTAATGCTTCCAGCCCTTCAGCACTGGGAGGGTATATAATGCCTCTTCAGGTGCTGCTCTGGGCTGTTTATTTCACCTATTACTCTGACCATGTTTCTTCATGCACCTTTGTCTGTCTGAGCACATTTGCTGAGTTTGACCATGGTTATTTGTCCTATGTTTTTGATATCTGGATTTTATCCTGCTTTGTTTAGTACCTTGTCGGGTTTTAGTACTCTTACATAGCATATTTTGTGTTCTTTATTTAGACCTGTGTTCAGATTGTATTCTGTTTTGTCTGAGTTTTGGTAATCTTAGTTTGTGTTCACATTATTCCTTTGTATCAGTCCTATTTGACCTTGTTGGATCCTGAATCTACTAGGATAGAATCCTATTCTAGGAGTATGTTTGAGTCTATGCCCATGTTTCTTGTATTTTTATATGTTTCCTCCTTGGCTGGTATCTGTTCCACACTGTTGAGTGTGCGCTAGCAAGGGGTCCATTTAGAGTTATTTTTGGTGTCCACTCCTTTTATGGAGTGGGGTGTCTTTTTGTCTGGTGTGAATAGTGCTCTTGCATATCCTGACCTGTTTATTGTTCTGACATTCAGTTAACTTGTTCACCCTCTGCAACTCCTGGTTTTGTCTGCTGAATATTTATCCTTATTTCTAGTCTTGTTCATATTATCATACCTGCCGTTAATCTTGATCCTGGTTCTTGAACTGTTTGTTAGTATACTATATCCTGTCTGGTATATCTGTTTGTAGCTTTGTAGTTTTCCTGTTTTGTTCCTGACTAGTTCCCCGACATGTACTGTTCCCCCGACTCCGACTGTTACGTTTGTTTTGTTTGACTTGATGCCCATGCATTTTAGCGCAGTATAGGCACTGTCTTTGTGGTTGTCGATCCGTCGCATAGGCTGAATGGGCAATAGGAAGGGTCAGCGGTTTTAGGGATAGTTAGGGCTCACTAACTCCCTGCCGCCCTCCTTCATGACAGAAACACAGTTAGTTTGTGTCGGTCATTGAGACCGAGGATCCCTACCGCATCCGTGCGCATTATCCCCTCTGCCTTGCGCTGTCTAAGGACTCGTTCTCTTGCCGTGCCTTCTGTGATGACTCTCTCTATTCCGCAAATGGTGAGTAGATCTCCATCGCTGTTATGACAGGTTTTCATGTGCTCAAAAAGTCTGGCAGATCCTATGCCAGTTATTATAGAGCACCTGTGCTCCCGAAAGCGAGAAAAGAGACATATTTTCATTGAGCCTAAATAATATCTTTCACAGGGGCAGAGAATAGCATACACCACCCAATCAGAGGGGCAGCATATGAATTCCTGTACATTAGTTTCCCTGCCTCCGAGTCTCAGCACCTTTTCGCAATTGAGAGCATTGAGAACATGTCCCACACTTGTAGTTCCCTTTTAGCTCATTTGTCAGAAGGATTTTTGGTACTAAAAGTAAATGACACAAAATCAAGTCTTTTCGTGGGATTTTTCATACTCTGTCCAGAGCACTTGTTAGGAGATCTTCAGGGTAGCCTCTTTGTAGAAATCTGTCAAATAGTCCCATTGCTTGTATTTCAAATTGTTCTCCAGTGCTGTTAATCTTTATTATCCGAAGCAATTGGCTGTAGGGAAATGAATCCCTCATATGCTGTGAATGCTAGCTAGTATAGTGAAGATATGAATTGGTGGCTGTTTCTTTGCAAAACCCAGTAGTAGTCAGGGTACTTCCTCTATTATGGATTTCCACATTCAAGAATTCTCGTTTTGGAGAATTTGCTAGTGAAAAAGATGTTCATTTGATTCTTTTGGTTTAGGTACGTCAAGAAGAAGTCAAATTGGTATTCTTCACCTTCCTCCAGGACATACCCTCCCACCTTAAAGGAGCATAATTGTGAAAAATGTTTTCATCCTATTGTGCCCGGGCTGCAAAAAACAAGCAAACATTGGTCATGTAAGGAGCCCGGGCAGCAGGGAGAAGGCAGGGCCCAGGCTCCTTACATGACACTGCGCTCAGCCTATCACCGGTCAAGGCGGGACATTGCTGTGGCTGGCAATATGCTGACTGCAGTGTAATGATCTGTGCACACAGTAGCAGGAAGGAGACCGGACCGGAGGACCGAAGAGCTAAAGCGGCGCAACGGGGGAATGGTGGAAGGTGAGTTAATGTGTTTTTTTTTTTATTGCAGCCCGGCACAATAGGATGAAAACATTTTTTCACAATAGTACTCCTTTAAGAACACTGACAGCTTTCTACAGTTACTGGATAACTTCCAGTGGGAAGAAACCTTAAGCCTGGCGACACTTAACATATAGAGTCTCTACACCCAGATCCTCCAAGATCCTGGGGTCCGGGTGATAGGAGAATTCCTACAGACAGCAGGTAAAAGCGAAGGCTATGTGAACTTCATTACTAAGGGCCTGGAAATGGTCCTAGACAACAACTGCTTAGTTTTCAATAACTAGTACTCTAAAAAAAAAACTAGCCCAGCGACGTGCACCTTCGCCAATTTATACCTCGCTGCTCTGGAACAAAAAATTTGATAAAATCAAACAAAACTATATGCAAAACATCTGAACTGCGCCTGAACCGCATGCCTAAGCTGGAGATACCTATAAAAGGCATTTCCAGGGATGCTCTAATGTTCCTTCATGTCTGAGAATAAGAAAACCTGTTCCTCCCCAAGCAAGTGGATCACAAATTTGACACCATGAGAACCCCAGAAACTGGCCTACTGTAACCCCTGAAGGTGAGGTAAACGTACATTCCCCCACAAGGGTGCCCTAGAAGATACCAGAGGCTGCGGGAATTCCCTTGACATCATGAACCATACTTTAGCTATAGTTTGAAGGAAGAGTGAGAGTGATAAAGTAAAGTGTGTTAGTAAAAGCTTCATAGGAATCATAATTGCTCCAGCCAAGGCTGTCGCCGAGTTGGACAGATCCAGATTGATCCACAACGCTACATAGACCAGGGAGGCAAGAAAATTGTTATAGATATCAGGGGCAGCTAAGCCGCCATGCTGCTTAGGAGCCTGGAGGAGAGCCCGACCAAGTCTTGGAGGTTTTCCCTGCCAGTAGAAGGATCCCAGAGCACCAAATAGTGTACTAAAATATTTCCTTGGGGGGGGGGGGGATCATGGGAGCTAAATGGAAAAGATAAATAAATTTAGGGAGATAAATCATTTTAAAAATATTGATCCTGCCAGCTAAAGAGAGAGGTAGTGAGGACCAGGCAGACAGCCGCACCACCGTGGAGCATAAAAGTGGCTCCAAGTTCAGGGAGAGAGAGTCTGTCAGGAATGCAGTCAACTCCACCCCTAAACATCTAAAACAGGAAACCAATTGCACCCCTGCTGGAAGAGAGGAGGGGAGGGGAACTCCAGACGAAAGTGCCAGTAGGGAGGACTTAGCCTAGATGACCCGCAAGCATGAAATCGAACTAAACTGGTCAAGTAGAGCAATAAGGGACAGGAGAGAACCCCCAGCATCCACTAAATATACCAGAGTGTCATCTGCATAAAGGAAAACCTTCTCTACAATAGACCCCTGGGAATACCACAGATAGTCCCTGCGTATGGCTGCCGCCAACGGCTCCATTGCCAGCGCAAAAAGGAAGGGAGATAGCGGGCACCCCTGCCTCGTCCCACGACCCAGGAAAAAGGGAACAGAAACATCCAAGTTAGTTCGAATACAGGCCCTAGGACTGTCATATTGCAAGAGAACTCAAGCACAGAATCGGAGACCAAACCCAAACGCAACTAGCACCTCCCATAGATAAGGCCACAACGCTGAATCAAAGGCTTTGTAAATGTAAGACTAACCATCACACCAGTAGGAAAGCCCTCCCGTACCGCTGCTATATTGACTTGCAGATGCTTCATGTTTACATCAGTTGCCCTACCCGGCATAAACCCAGTTTGGTCAGGATGAATGATAGCATTAATGACCCCATATAGGCAAATAGCCAGCACTCTAGGCAAGATCTTTATATCAACATTCAAAAGGGAAATAGGTCTATAAGAATCAGGCAGCAGCGGATCCTTACCAGGCTTAGGGAGCACAACAATCAGTGCCTCCCTCATAAAGTCCGGAAGATCATCAGCAGCGGCTATCGAGTGAAACAATTTAAGGAGTATAGGGGCCAGTGACTCTTCATTCATCCCATACCAATCACCTATCATCCCATCTAAACGGGGGGTCTTCCAATGAGGAAGATCACGTATGGCCTGTTCCACCTCTTCAACTGTAAAAGGAGCATCTAACGCCTCCGCCTGAGTGCTACTAGAAGGGGCAGCATACAAAAAGAAGTAAAAGTCCCTAAAGAGAGAGAGTTAATCAACTGGGGGTCAACCATCATAGCACCATTGCTACCCTTAATACAAGGGATTTAGCCCTCGCTAAATATGTACAATTGTTAACATTATATGTTTTTTTTTTTTTTGTAATATATATTCCTTAAATGTGTATATTTTTGGGTGAAAAAATGCTGTCTTGCCCTTGCAGCTACTGCTGGAGACAAAAAACAGGAAGTGTGGGTGGGACAAGCCGGGGTCTGTGCAGGCTCCAAGCTTTTCAATCAGCCTGCTCTGTGAGGCGGGGGTGTATCACAGAGCCTCACTGTACAGAGCCCTGCTTGTTCTCCGTGCACAGAGCCCACACATTTTTTAAGGAATATTTATTATAAATATATATGTTATTATCTATATTATATAAAAGGTTTTTGCAAATGACAGTGTCCATTTAAACAATACCATGATGACCACTGTTATTAAAGAGATAGTTCAGGATTATTTTTCTTCAGCCTTACAGCCCATGATGCCAAGTCCTAACACTGTGAAATATGCTTCTATTACTTCCATTTGCCACTTTGGTCCATTTTCACAGGACCTACACCTGGAAGTGCTGTAGTGCAAGTATTCCTATTTTACTGCTGTCTCTGACCTTTCCATGATTCCATTCAGCCACTGACAATATGTCATAAGTCTCATGGTCTCCTGGGGCGTGGCTATGCTGCAGTGAGTGGGTAGAGAGCATTCCTTCAGTAAATCCCTTCCACTATGCCATCCACCTACCCATAGCAGCATAGCCAACCCCCTGATCATTAATGACATACTGTCTCTGGCTGAAAGAAATCATAGGAAAGTTCAGAGACAACAATAAAATAAAAATACTTAAGGGCGCATGCGCGCAGCTCACCGAGTCGGACGTGCCTGATGTGAGCTCCGTGCCGGCTGTTGGATCCTAGCCACATTTAGCGCTGTATACAGCTCCATTCTACCGGAATTTCTCCGCAGAGCACGATGAGTACCTCCCGCACCGGCAGGAACAGGCAAAAACTTAATTCGCAAGGTCTATCCCAGTCCATTCCGGACATTTTTAAGGCGAGCGCGAGACCCAAGATGGCTGCCGCGAATTCCCTCATGTCAGAGGAGAACTCGGAGGATGAACTGGCGCCGCGGGCTGAAGAACTTACACCGGCGGCCATGTTTCGCAATATACAAGCCCTGTTTAAACAAGAGCTAGCCCAGGCGGTCGCCACGTTTACAGAGCAGATCCAGGATCTAACCCAGCGGGTGGCGGATGTGGAATCAAAAGTTGATGAGGTGGTGGAGGCCCTAGAGACGGATCGACGCGACCTCGATGATCACACACAGAGAATGCTAGCGCTGGACTACAAGCTGGAGGACCTGGAAAACAGGTCCAGAAGGGCGAACCTGCGACTTCGAGGTCTCCCGGAGTCGGTTACAGATATTAAAAAGGTACTCACTGATCTCTTCTATGAACTCGCCCCGCAACTTGAGCCAGAGATGTTGCGTTTTGATCGCATCCATAGAGCCCTGGCCAGGCCAAAGAACGCTGACCTCCCTAGGGATGTCATCCTAAAGCTGTATTACTCAGAGGTCAGGGATGTGCTATTGTCCGCTGCCCGGGAGCGGCAGACCTTGCCGGGCATGCCGCCATCAGCGAAATTGTATTCGGATCTGGCCCCGACCACTTTAGCCCGCCGCAGGGAATTCCGCCCTATCACGCTGGCCTTGATACAGAAGAATGTGAAATATAGATGGGGGTTCCCGTTCTCACTCTCTTTTCAACTGAATGGTCGTACCCATACAGTCCGCACCATGAAGGAGGCGCTCGAGACCTTTACTACCGAGCACATGCAACCGGTGGACTTACCTCCATTGCCACAGAGGGCGAAGAGACCTTCCCGCATCTGGACTCTGGCGGGTCGCCACCGAGGACCTAACAAAACCTAATGGGGACAACTTTACTTAACTAAGGGACACCATGCTTACGGGCTACTCGAGATTCTGGAATATGGCGCACCTCATGTACCTTTTCATCTCCTCCCCGCACTCCGGATGGATCCCTTGTGATGTGTTTGTGGCGGACCACAGATCGGACTAGTGCACCACCGAGATGTCGAAGTGGGGAAGTATGACGGGTTGTGGTGGATCTCGACCCGGCTTTCCTCACCTGTTCTTTTCTTTTTTGTTGTTTTCTGTTGTATTTTTTTCTTCTGTTTTCTGTTTGTCAGTTCACGGGTACCACTGGATATTTTCCTTTACAGATTGGATTGTATATTGTGGGGCTGATGCTGCATTTCTCCTGGGGGTGATTTTGCTACCTTCTATTATGTCACTATTACTATTTAGCAGAGTTTTTATTAACTATGTGTAATATCATCTCGCACAATGTACGGGGTTTCAACTCTCCTCACAAGAGAGGGAAAGCACTGAGTGGCTATATGAAGCTTACTCCAGATGTTATTTGCATTCAGGAGACGCATTTTTCCTCAGGGTCTATTCCCAGGTTCTTTCATAAGTCCTATCATAGATTTTACCTCTCTCAATACACTACTAAGAGTAGGGGGGTTATGGTACTCCTTCGGGATACGTTCCCGTTTCAAGTAACGAACGTGACCATTGACCCTGATAGCCGCTATGTTCTAATTGTGGGTTCTCTGTATGATAAGCGCTTATGTATTATTAATTCATATGCTCCTACTGATACACCTATCGAGTTCTTTATATCTATGTGTGGGCTGGTTGGGTCCCAGGCATGTGACTGGTTGATTTGGGCAGGCGACTTTAATTTCGTTATGCATAGTAATCTAGACCGCTCACATTCCGCCCCGCTTCGCAGGTCTGGGGCCCGGCAGCGCCGCTTGCAATCTTTGTTTGCGGATCACAGCCTAGCTGATGTATGGAGGGAGCATTGTGGAGGGAATAGGGGTTACACGTATTATTCACCATCACAGGGCACATACACCAGAATTGACTGGATCCTGACAAGCACGTCTTTATTACCTTTACTCACATATGCTAGACATTTTAAGTGGAGGCTGAATGAATCTTTGCTGACGATGCCCCGTATTAAGACGCAACTAGACTCTGACCTATCCTTGTATTTTCAACAGAACGACACACAGGGAAGTGACCCTCGATGGACTTGGCTGGCCCATAAGGCCTACATGAGAGGTCGTATCATTTCCATGGCGACCGGGGTTAAGAGGGATCGTAATAAAACCTTAGTGGCACTTGAAGCTAAGTTACATAGACTGACGATTGCCCATCAACAGTCCCCTTCCCTATACTTATATAAGGCACTGTGCGACACCCGGACGCAAATTGATGCTATACTCTCTTGTGCGGTGGAGAAGGCGGTTCGTTGGACGAACTCTACTTACTATCGCTTTGCGAATAAGCCGGACCGTCTGTTGGCATCTATGTTGCGTAACACGGCTTCTTTTAATAAAGTACATGCTCTACAGTTGCGCCCGGGTGTCCGTACATCAAACCCCGACAAAATCTATGAGGCTTTTCATGTATACTATTCTTTGCTTTACTCTGGCCCTGTTTCTTCTTCTTCTGATGTTCCTACTCTTGCATCCTTCCTCTCTGATGTTTCTCTTCCCTCTATAGAGCCCGACGCCCTGGAGACGCTCAATGCTCCATTCACGCTAGAAGAAGTTACTGATGCCATTTGCAGACTTAAGAATGGTAAGTCGCCGGGACCGGATGGTTTCACGGCTGCTTACTACAAAAAATTTTCCACCGTCCTGGCTCCCTATCTCACAGCTTTATTTAACTCCCTACGTAAAAATGATCCCATCTCCCATGATTTTTTAGAAGCCCATATCACGGTGCTCCCGAAGCCCCATAGAGATCACCTTCAGGTCTCTAACTATAGGCCGATCTCATTATTGAATTTAGATACCAAATTGTTAACTTCCATATTGGCTCGGAGGGTGAACCGATTTCTTCCATCATTAGTACAAGCTGACCAGGTGGGCTTTGTCCCGGGCCGTCAAGCCCCGGACAATGTTCGCAAGATAGTGAACTTATTGCACTGGTCTCATACCACATCTACACCGCTAGTGGCCCTAGCACTGGACATAGAGAAGGCCTTCGACAGTGTAGCTTGGTCATATATGTTTATGGTATTGGGTAAGTTTGGTTTCCAGGGATCTTTCATCACTATACTCCGACACATATATTCCAATCCCATAGCCTATCTTAAATTGCCTTCCACCAGGCCTACCCCTATAAATATTTGTAGAGGCACTAGACAGGGGTGTCCTTTGTCGCCTGCCCTGTTCGCTTTAATGATGGAACCCTTGGCGGCACACATAAGGCAACTGGAGGATATTCGGGGGGTGAGGGTGGGGGGGGGGGAATATAAATGCAGTCTGTTTGCTGATGATTTTTTGCTTACAGTCACTAATCCACTAGTGTCCTTGCCTAATTTGATGAGGATATTGGATATATTTGCCTCTGTATCGGGTCTGCGCATTAATGTGACCAAATCTGAAGCGTTGTATTGTAATGTCCCCACTCAAGTCAGACACCTCATCTCACTGAACTTTGGATTTAGAGACGCCGTTGGTGGCTTGCAGTATTTGGGGATAAAATTGACAGAAAAGTTTGCGTCGCTTTACGAGGCAAACTATGTTCCATTGTATAACTCACTTAAGGCTGACATGAAGAGATGGGATTATCCTTATATCTCCTGGGTGGGTAGGATAAATGTGGTCAGAATGGTGGTTTTGCCCAGGATACTGTATCTTTTTCGCGCACTGCCCATCCCTGTTCCCAAAACTGACCTAATGGCATTACAGAAGGAAATTATGACTTACGTTTGGTCCCATAAAAGACCTAGGATATGTAAACCTATAATGCATTACCATAAACGTTTAGGTGGCTTGTCAGTACCCAATTTAATTAAATATTACTACGCAGCACGCATAGCTCAGCTGGCTCAGGTTAATATAGTAACGGGCGCTCCACGGTGGGTGGAATTGGAGGGGGCCCTGGTGCTACCATACTCCCTGACTGCGCTTATGTGGTCGAGCCAGGCGATTTCAGTGTACTTACCTTCTTCAGCTCTTGTAACTCTACATGCATTGTCTCTTTGGCGTCGGGTTCGCTTTAAGTTTTTACTGCAATCTTCTCCCTCCCCTTTACTTCCATTTCTCTCGCACCCTCTCTTCTCTCCTGGCCTTTCACCAACTGCATTTCAATGGTGGACGGACAGGAACCTTACTCACCTTTCTAGATTTCTGATAGGTCGCACCTTCCCGACTTTGACACAGCTACACCAACAGTTCAGTGTGCCAGCCTCAGAACAATTTAGGGCACGACAAATAGTATCTTTCTACGGATCTCATAATGTATCTGGTAGATTAATTGATCCTACCTCATTTGAAAGACACATGCTGTACTCTCCTGATAGAACTGGGCTTCTCTCCATATTATACGCACATTTTAATGCCCCACCGGCAGAAGCTAAGCTTAAATACATGGCGCAATGGGAGGAGGACTTAGGGATATCTCTTACCTTGTCACAGTGGAGGGAGTGTTGTACCGTGATTAGCAAAGGGAGCTGGCAGGTTTCCCTGTCCGAGACTTCCATCAAACTAATGCACCGGACGTACAGGGTTCCTACGGTACTTCACGCTATTTTCCCAGAGGTATCTCCATTGTGTTTTAGAGGATGCACTGTCAGGGGAACGCTATATCATACTTGGTGGAGCTGCCCTAAGGTAACAGATCTATGGTCAGAGGTCTTGGGCATTCTTTCCAATATCCTCCCTGATAGAGTCCCGAGGGACCCGGTATACTGTCTGCTGGGTCATAAACCCGCAAGGATGCCGTTTCGTACGTTTAAGTTGTTCCAATTCATACTCTTGGCTACCCGTATTTACATAGCTTCCCAGTGGAGAAGGACGGACCTCTTGGTGGCAGGGGTAATTAACAGGATTAATACCATTATGCTTAATGAGAAACTGACAGCTATCAGGGAAGACTCGGTGGACCTGTTCACTAGAGTGTGGGAGCCTTGGCTCTCTTCTACCTATTGCCCAGATATGACTCATACCTTCACGCTGTACTGATGCGGCATTGGGGGGGAATATCGGGTTTTATATTCTCTATTACCTGTAGTTGTGTTCGGGGCCAGCGGGAGAGTGTAGTGTCATATGCCTATATAACTTTCATTGTGTACTCCAATCTTATATTGTAATTTTACCTTTTGTACCTGACTATTGTTATTTGTTTCCGGGTCTACGGACCTATTGTTATTTTTTTTTCTTTTATTTCTTTTCACTGTATTTTAATATGTTCTTATGCATATCATCAATAAAGCTTCATTGTTTGATGGTTAAATAAAAATACTTGCACTACAGCACTTCCGGGGGTGAGTCGCATAAATAAAAATGGGACAAAGTGGTGCAGGGAGTAAGAATTACCCAGTAATATAACTTGCCATCATAGGCTCAAAGGCTGAAGAAAACCAAATCCTGGAATACCCATTAATCTCATCTATAAACTGCTGACAGAGAGGGACAAAAATTACTGCTAAGTTTTTCACTCAACCTAAGGTCCCCAACCTGTAGGGATATTCCCATTAAAAAGCGCAGATAGTCAACAAACACAGAAGGAAAGATGCTATCACACATTTTACATATTTATACACTACACATGTCATAATATGTATCATACCATGCATCATACACCTGTAACTTACATCAGAAACCATTCATACCATGTATAATAAATCATACACATTTGATAACATCTACGGAATTACATCATACATGATATACCTGCTATACCCAGGGCTGCATTTTCCATTAGGCACCCGTGGACACTTTAGTGAGGGGGAAAAAGCATAAATACTTTTGGTGTACCTGCTCAGTTTGAATCTACATGGGTCAAAACTGCTGTGAAATTTAACTTCAGATTTGCAGCCGCTCATTATGTTTAGGATTTGTGATTGCTTTCAACACTTTCTGTGTATAGGGGGGAACATTCACAGTCAGCGTACATTCACATGTACTTAATCTACTATGCATTTCACACTGCAGATTTCAGGTGGTGAAATTGATGCTGTGGATGTCAGCTATTATATCATTTATATTGATCAAATCCACAGTCTTAAAGTGTAGCTCCCACCAAGTAATATATAATATAATCTGTCCCTACCTATTAGTAATCTAGCCCTAACCCCCTACCTGGCTTTAAAAAAAATTAAATCGCTTTAATAGAGCAGATTTAGTGCTTCTAAATCTGCTCTATAAAGCAGGGCAGGAAGCAGCGCGTCCCAGCAAGCGCAACGTCACTGATGCCTTGCTGGGCGCTTGCTTCCGCCCTCAGATCGTCTATGCAGCGCTCCTGTCGGGAGCGCGCATAGATGATCTGCCAATAGCACGGCAGGCAGCTCCGGGGTCTCCTCCTCCCTGTTTACCTGTGCATGTGCTATCCAGGGAGGAGGAGTAGAGGAGCATCGCCGGCCTGCCGTGCACGATAATACTGCCGAGACCCGGGACCGATTACAATAATGGTAGCTATTCTAAATAACTTACCCATCCGGAGGATCAGCGCAGCAATGAGTGCGAGCGCTGCCTCCGGACAGGGTAACGGGGGCGGGGGGGGGGGCGCGCGCGAGGCCAGTGGAGCTGGCCAATGCGCGTAGCCCCAGTTATCAGTGTGCTTGCTCTCGCCTGTTTGATTGACAGGCGGGAGCGAGCACAGCAGTGCCTGGATTTCGACTCATTGCCAGGCTGAAATGAGTCGAAATCCAGTAGTGACGTCACTGCTGAATGCATTCGGCCACTAGGAGGGCGACCCCTAGTGGCCGAATTTAAAAGTGATTTTAAACTTGTTTAAAATCACTTTTTTTAATTAAAGTATATTAGAGATATGTTGTAGTACTTAAGTACTACAACATATCAATTTTTTTACTTCATGACAGTGCCCATTTAAATCCGCAACAGTATGAACGTACCCAGAATCTGCAACAAAATCCACATGTAAGGTATCGTTTACACCACAATCTGTACACAATGGCCGACATTTATCATTGTCTTTAGACAGTTTTTTGTGTCTAGGGTTTATTTGCGCCTTTTGGTTTACACATTTCTGCTGATTTGGAGTTGCAATCCACTGACTTTGGCAATACACGTGATATGGAAGGGTTTTATGAACTGCGCCTTTTCACATTTGGTGTATGTGAAGAGAGAAATTTCAGAAAATGTTTATCTGTACAAAATTTATGAAATGCTCTGTGACCATTTAAATAAATTTGGTGCTCCTAGACATTACCAGCACACAAAAAAAGGGTGTAGAAAAATGCTTCACTTACACCTTAAATGATAAATGCCAGCCAATTTGTGTACAGATCTGTTGAGAATCTCTCAAAATGCCATGCTTGCTGTTCATGCTCTGCTTGTCTTCAGCATACTGTTTGCAGGCTTTCTTGTCCTTCATCTTTGGAAGAGGCTTCCTTCTGGGATAACAGCCATGCAGACAAATTTGGGGCAGTGTATGGTCTGATTTCTGACAGGCTGACCCTGTCAACCTCTTCAGCAATGCTGTCAGCACTCATACAACTATTTCCCAAAGACAGCATCTGGATAGGACATGGAGCACGTGCACACAACCTCTTTGGTCAACCCAGGCAAGGTCTTTTCTTAGTGGAACCTTTTCCGTGAAAACACTGTATGGTCTTGCCCACCAAGCTGCAACTCAGTTTCAGGGTCTTGGCAATCTTCTTATAGCCTAGGCCATCTTTATGTTGAGCAACAAAATTTTTTTTCAGATCCTCAGATTTATCTGTCAGGGTATGTTCACACTGCGGAATCTCCGCTTGCTGAATCAGCAAGCAGACATTCCGTCTGGCGGCCTCCGCCGAAAATACTTTAGTGGTAGCACCGCACGGCAATGCAGTGCTCGCGGACTTCCTCGCAAAGAATGAACATGTCCGCCGCTAAAATTCCGCAGTGTGAATGGGTCTCACGGAAGACCCATTCACACATACCATAACGTTCACTTGCACGGAATTCCACTCACGGAATTCTGCAGTGTGAACATACCCTCATGCTGTGTCATACCATGTGCTATGCACCTGTCCTACCACATATTATACATCAAACATGTGCCATACCATGAATCATACACCTGACATACCACATATCATACATGATACATATTAAATACCACATATCATTAATTATACTCATCATATCATCCATCATCCCACTATCATATTACATAATATATGTATTGCATGGTCATCATGTGAGTGTAAACTTTTTAGTGGTATCCTACTTCTGTAGATTTTCCATCTTTATTCAGAGATTCTCTGTGCTGTTGCCTTACCATCAGTCAGTTTGCCTGCTTGTTCAGCTGCACCTCCAGTAAGAATTTTGGAAAACATGCTTTCGCCTTCAGGGCCTGGCTGTCCCGGGGCTGCTCCTGTTGCTATTGGTTTTGGCCCAATTTTTGCACCTGTTAAAGAATAAACCAAGATATGAAGTCCAAAGTTTCAGCAAGAGGGAGTGAAAAAACTCAAGTATGTTACATATAATATTCTTCTCTGGACAACAACAACTATTATACAAACATTTCTGTCACTACTGTCTGAAATATGTTATACCTCCCATATTACGGAGAAAAACATTGTTATGGACATGGAAAATTATATTTGTGTTTTTACATCCTAAATCCTCCATTTAGTAGCTAATCATTGCTAAATAGAAACAATTTCTTCAGATTCCTGGCATGATTGGAGGAGAGCTGGAGGAGACTAGGCAACTGGGTGGGGCCATAGTGGATTTTATTCTCAGGCCTGAGGCTAGACAGTCTCTTGACTTCCTGGAATAGAGAGGGGAGGACCAGAGGGACATCTCCTGCTTCTCATCACTGTAACATGGGATTAATAAATATATTGATTGTATCAAATTTCTTATTTTTACACTTTAACTATATAATTCGGGTAGATCCATGCTAGCCAGCCTGCTAAATATAAAGCATGCATCATAGCATTGATGTTTGTATGTCTGTTTTTAGTTTAGCTAAAAATGGATGTTCCTATTACTATGCTGATTACTGAGTAATTGTTAATTTGGTGGGGATAAACTACTAGAGAAGATATTTGCTGCCAAAATATCTGGTACAACGAATTTTATAATTGTACAAAATCAGTGTTTTGGGATGTCTGCAAATCCATTCAGGCCCATTTGATTTAGCCATTTTTGGACGATTTCCACATATTTGGCCACCATTTTGGAACAGTAGCACATGTTCAGCAGCCATATTGGGCCTTTTTTTCTGTAATTGCACTGCCATTTTTGGACTATTTGCATACTCGACCATAGAGTACCAGCAAGAGATGAGAGTGCTGACAGACACTCAGAGAGACAATAGACATGGCACCCTGATATCTTTTTTTAATGGTTTATTTATATATGCTTGTTTTAGGTATTTATTTTGCTTTTGCATGCCTGTTTTGCATAGACCACTCATTTTTTAAGCAATGGAATTTGTGCAAAGCATACAGAGCAAAAAACATGATCATAATGTATAGAGAAGAACACTTCAATATGTCTGCCAAGTAAAACTGAATGGAGAATGGGTGTTTTGTGGGCCAGTACAAACTCCAGTGGACTGTTTTAGCAAATTCCGTCTTGAAATTCTGGACCGAATTTCCAATGTAATTCCGCCATTAATTAGCTTACATAACTGATTTTAGACAGGGATGTTGCTGCTAAATTCTGCTCAAAGAATGAACCAGGTTCATTCTTTTGTTGGATGTCCATTCTGCTGACAAAATTCCGCTGCTGAAATTCAGACTTGTGCACAGAGCAGCAGTGTTACGCCGAGCGCTCCGGGTCCCCGCTCCTCCCCGGAGCGCTCGCTACACTCTCGCTACTGCAGCGCCCCGGTCAGATCCACTGACCGGGTGCGCTGCGATACCGCCTCCAGCCGGGATGCGATTCGCGATGCGGGTGGCGCCCGCTTGCGATGCGCACCCCGGCTCCCGTACCTGACTCGCTCTCCGTCGGTCCTGTCCCGGCGCGCGCGGCCCCGCTCCCTAGGGCGCGCGCGCGCCGGGTCTCTGCGATTTAAAGGGCCACTGCGCCGCTGATTGGCGCAGTGGTTCTAATTAGTGTGTTCACCTGTGCACTCCCTATATATACCTTACTTCCCCTGCACTCCCTCGCCGGATCTTGTTGCCCTTGTGCCTAGTGAAAGCGTTCCCTTGTGTGTTCCTAGCCTGTGTTCCAGACCTCCTGCCGTTGCCCCTGACTACGATCCTTGCTGCCTGCCCCGACCTTCTGCTACGTCCGACCTTGCTTTTGTCTACTCCCTTGTACCGCGCCTATCTTCAGCAGTCAGAGAGGTTGAGCCGTTGCTAGTGGATACGACCTGGTTACTACCGCCGCAGCAAGACCATCCCGCTTTGCGGCGGGCTCTGGTGAACACCAGTAGTGACTTAGAACCGGTCCACTAGCACGGTCCACGCCAATCCCTCTCTGGCACAGAGGATCCACCTCCTGCCAGCCGGCATCGTGACAGTAGATCCGGCCATGGATCCCGCTGAAGTTCCTCTGCCAGTTGTCGCCGACCTCACCACGGTGGTCGCCCAGCAGTCACAACAGATAGCGCAACAAGGCCATCAGCTGTCTCAACTGACCGTGATGCTTCAGCAGCTACTACCACAGCTTCAGCAATCATCTCCTCCGCCAGCTCCTGCACCTCCTCCGCAGCGAGTGGCCGCTTCCAGCCTACGACTATCCTTGCCGGATAAATTTGATGGGGACTCTAAGTTTTGCCATGGCTTTCTTTCACAATGTTCCCTGCACTTGGAGATGATGTCGGACCAGTTTCCTACTGAAAGGTCTAAGGTGGCTTTCGTAGTCAGCCTTCTGTCTGGAAAAGCTCTGTCATGGGCCACACCGCTCTGGGACCGCAATGACCCCGTCACTGCCTCTGTACACTCCTTCTTCTCGGAAATTCGAAGTGTCTTTGAGGAACCTGCCCGAGCCTCTTCTGCTGAGACTGCCCTGCTGAACCTGGTCCAGGGTAATTCTTCCGTTGGCGAGTACGCCATACAATTCCGTACTCTTGCTTCTGAATTGTCCTGGAATGATGAGGCCCTCTGCGCGACCTTTAAAAAAGGCCTATCCAGCAACATTAAAGATGTTCTGGCCGTACGAGAAATTCCTGCTAACCTACATGAACTCATTCATCTAGCCACTCGCATTGACATGCGTTTTTCCGAAAGGCGTCAGGAGCTCCGCCAGGATATGGACTTTGTTCGCACAAGGCGTTTTTTCTCCCCGGCTCCTCTCTCCTCTGGTCCTCTGCAATCCGTTCCTGTGCCTCCCGCCGTGGAGGCTATGCAAGTTGACCGGTCTCGCCTGACACCTCAAGAGAGGACACGACGCCGCATGGAGAATCTCTGCCTGTACTGTGCCGGTACCAAACACTTCCTGAAGGATTGTCCTATCCGTCCTCCCCGCCTGGAAAGACGTACGCTGACTCCGCACAAAGGTGAAACAGTCCTTGATGTCAACTCTGCTTCTCCACGTCTTACTGTGCCTGTGCGGATATCTGCCTCTACCTTCTCCTTCTCCACTAAGGCCTTCTTGGATTCCGGATCTGCAGGAAACTTTATTTTGGCCTCTCTCATCAACAGGTTCAACATCCCAGTGACCAGTCTTGCCAGACCCCTCTACATCAATTGCGTTAACAATGAAAGATTGGACTGTGCCGTGCGTTACCGCACGGAACCCCTCCTAATGTGCATCGGACCTCATCACGAAAAAATTGAGTTTTTGGTCCTCTCCAATTGCACTTCCGAAATTCTCCTTGGACTACCATGGCTTCAACGCCATTCCCCAACCCTTGATTGGTCCACAGGAGAGATCAAGAGCTG
Organism: Hyla sarda; assembly: GCF_029499605.1. Taxonomy (NCBI): domain Eukaryota; kingdom Metazoa; phylum Chordata; class Amphibia; order Anura; family Hylidae; genus Hyla; species Hyla sarda. Next base: position 140,374,610 of record NC_079194.1, on the reverse strand, counting down.
GGGTACCTCTTGTTTCAAAGACTGCCTTAAACCGGTTCCCAATACTCCCTGCCGTGACCCTGTGGTTCCCCCTGTAACCGGTCTCCCTAAGGCCTATATGGACTATGCTGACGTATTTTGCAAAAAACAAGCTGAGACTCTACCTCCTCACAGGCCTTATGACTGTCCTATTGACCTCCTTCCGGGCACTACTCCACCCCGGGGCAGAATTTATCCTCTGTCCGCCCCAGAGACTCTTGCTATGTCTGAGTACATCCAGGAAAATTTAAAAAAGGGGTTTATCCGCAAATCCTCCTCTCCTGCCGGAGCTGGATTTTTCTTTGTGTCCAAAAAAGATGGCTCCCTGCGTCCTTGCATTGACTACCGCGGACTTAATAAAATCACGGTAAAGAACCGCTACCCTCTACCTCTTATCTCTGAACTCTTTGATCGCCTCCAAGGTGCCCACATCTTTACCAAACTGGACTTAAGAGGTGCTTATAATCTCATCCGCATCAGGGAGGGAGACGAATGGAAAACGGCATTTAACACTAGAGATGGACACTTTGAGTATCTGGTCATGCCCTTTGGCCTGTGCAACGCCCCTGCCGTCTTCCAAGACTTTGTTAATGAAATTTTTCGTGATCTCTTATATTCCTGTGTTGTTGTGTATCTGGACGATATTCTGATTTTTTCTGCCAACCTAGAAGAACACCGCCAGCATGTCCGCATGGTTCTTCAGAGACTTCGAGACAATCAACTTTATGCCAAAATGGAGAAATGTCTGTTTGAATGTAAATCTCTTCCTTTCCTAGGATACTTGGTCTCTGGCCAGGGACTACAAATGGACCCAGACAAACTCTCTGCCGTCTTAGATTGGCCACGCCCCTCCGGACTCCGTGCTATCCAACGTTTTTTGGGGTTCGCCAATTATTACAGACAATTTATTCCACATTTTTCCACCATTGTGGCTCCTATCGTGGCTTTAACCAAGAAGAATGCCAATCCTAAGTCATGGCCTCCTCAAGCGGAAGACGCCTTTAAACGGCTCAAGTCTGCCTTTTCTTCTGCTCCCGTGCTCTCCAGACCTGACCCATCTAAACCCTTCCTATTGGAGGTTGATGCCTCCTCAGTAGGAGCTGGAGCGGTTCTTCTACAAAAAAATTCTTCTGGGCATGCTGTTACTTGTGGTTTTTTTTCTAGGACCTTCTCTCCGGCGGAGAGGAACTACTCCATCGGGGATCGAGAGCTACTGGCCATTAAATTAGCACTTGAGGAATGGAGGCATCTGCTGGAGGGATCAAAATTTCCAGTTATTATTTACACCGATCACAAGAATCTCTCCTATCTCCAGTCTGCCCAACGGCTGAACCCTCGCCAGGCCAGGTGGTCTCTGTTCTTTGCCCGGTTTAATTTTGAAATTCACTTTCGCCCTGCCGACAAGAACATTAGGGCCGATGCTCTCTCTCGTTCCTCGGATGCCTCGGAAGTAGAGCTCTCTCCGCAACACATCATTCCTCCTGACTGCCTGATCTCCACCTCTCCAGCCTCCATCAGGCAAACTCCTCCAGGGAAGACCTTCGTCTCTCCACGCCAACGCCTCGGAATCCTCAAATGGGGTCACTCCTCCCATCTCGCAGGCCATGCGGGCATCAAGAAATCCTTGCAACTCATCTCTCGTTTCTATTGGTGGCCGACTCTGGAGACGGATGTTGTTGATTTTGTGCGGGCCTGCACTATCTGTGCCCGGGATAAGACTCCTCGCCAGATGCCTGCTGGTCTCCTTCATCCTCTGCCTGTCCCCGAACAGCCTTGGTCTCTGATTGGTATGGACTTTATTACAGACTTACCCCCATCCCGTGGCAACACTGTTGTTTGGGTGGTCGTTGATCGATTTTCCAAGATGGCACATTTTATTCCTCTTCCTGGTCTTCCTTCAGCGCCTCAGTTGGCAAAACAATTTTTTGTACACATTTTTCGTCTTCACGGGTTGCCCACGCAGATCGTCTCGGATAGAGGCGTCCAATTCGTGTCAAAATTCTGGAGGGCTCTCTGTAAACAACTCAAGATCAAATTAAACTTTTCTTCTGCTTATCATCCTCAATCCAATGGGCAAGTAGAAAGAATTAACCAGGTCCTGGGTGATTATTTACGGCATTTTGTTTCCTCCCGCCAGGATGACTGGGCAGATCTTCTACCATGGGCCGAATTCTCGTACAACTTCAGAGTCTCTGAATCTTCTTCCAAATCCCCATTTTTCGTGGTGTACGGCTGTCACCCTCTTTCCCTACTCCCTTGCCCTCTGGTTTGCCCGCTGTGGATGAAATAACTCGTGATCTTTCCACCATATGGAAAGAGACCCAAAATTCTCTCTTACAGGCTGTTACGCCGAGCGCTCCGGGTTCCCGCTCCTCCCCGGAGCGCTCGCTTCACCTCCTCCGCTGCAGCGCTCCGGTCACGTCCTCTGACCCGGGGCGCTGCGATCCTGCTGCTAGCCGGGATGCGATTCGCGATGCGGGTAGCGCCCGCTCGCGATGCGCACCCCGGCTCCCCTACCTGACTCGCTCCCCGTCTGTTCTGTCCCGGCGCGCGCGGCCCCGCTCCCTAGGGCGCGCGCGCGCCGGGTCTCTGCGATTTAAAGGGCCACTGCGCCGCTGATTGGCGCAGTGGTTCCAATTAGGGTTATCACCTGTGCACTCCCTATATTACCTCACTTCCCTTGCACTCCCTTGCCGGATCTTGTTGCCTTAGTGCCAGTGAAAGCGTTCCTTGTGTGTCCCTTGCCAGTGTTTCCAGACCTTCTGCCGTTGCCCCTGACTACGATCCTTGCTGCCTGCCCCGACCTTCTGCTACGTCCGACCTTGCTTCTGCCTACTCCCTTGTACCGCGCCTATCTTCAGCAGCCAGAGAGGTGAGCCGTTGCTAGTGGATACGACCTGGTCACTACCGCCGCAGCAAGACCATCCCGCTTTGCGGCGGGCTCTGGTGAAAACCAGTAGTGGCTTAGAACCGGTCCACTAGCACGGTCCACGCCAATCCCTCTCTGGCACAGAGGGTCCACTACCTGCCAGCCGGCATCGTGACAGTAGATCCGGCCATGGATCCCGCTGAAGTTCCTCTGCCAGTTGTCGCTGACCTCACCACGGTGGTCGCCCAGCAGTCACAACAGATTGCGCAACAAGGCCAACAGCTGTCTCAACTGACCGTTATGCTACAACAGTTGCTACCACAGCTTCAGCAGTCATCTCCTCCGCCAGCTCCTGCACCTCCTCCGCAGCGAGTGGCCGCTCCTGGGATACGCTTATCCTTGCCGGATAAATTTGATGGGGACTCTAAGTTTTGCCGTGGCTTCCTTTCCCAATGTTCCCTGCATCTGGAGATGATGTCGGACCTGTTTCCCACTGAAAGGTCTAAGGTGGCTTTCGTAGTCAGTCTTCTGTCCGGAAAAGCCCTGTCATGGGCCACACCGCTCTGGGACCGCAATGACCCCGTCACTGCCTCTGTACACTCCTTCTTCTCGGAAATCCGAAGTGTCTTTGAGGAACCTGCCCGAGCCTCTTCTGCTGAGACTGCCCTGTTGAACCTGGTCCAGGGTAATTCTTCCGTTGGCGAGTATGCCGTACAATTCCGTACACTTGCTTCAGAATTGTCCTGGAATAATGAGGCCCTCTGCGCGACCTTCAAAAAAGGCCTATCCAGCAACATTAAAGATGTTCTGGCCGCACGAGAAATTCCTGCTAATCTACATGAACTTATTCACCTAGCCACTCGCATTGACATGCGTTTTTCTGAAAGGCGTCAGGAACTCCGCCAAGATATGGACTCTGTTCGCACGAGGCGTTTCGTCTCCTCGGCTCCTCTCTCCTCTGGTCCCCTGCAATCTGTTCCTGTGCCTCCCGCCGTGGAGGCTATGCAGGTCGACCGGTCTCGCCTGACACCTCAAGAGAGGACACGACGCCGTATGGAGAACCTCTGCCTGTACTGTGCTAGTACCGAACACTTCCTGAGGGATTGTCCTATCCGTCCTCCCCGCCTGGAAAGACGTACGCTGACTCCGCACAAAGGTGAGACAGTCCTTGATGTCTACTCTGCTTCTCCACGTCTTACTGTGCCTGTGCGGATGTCTGCCTCTGCCTTCTCCTTCTCTACAGTGGCCTTCTTGGACTCTGGTTCTGCAGGAAATTTTATTTTGGCCTCTCTCGTCAACAGGTTCAGCATCCCAGTGACCAGTCTCGCCAGACCCCTCTACATCAATTGTGTAAATAATGAAAGATTGGACTGTACCATACGTTTCCGCACGGAGCCCCTTCTTATGAGCATCGGATCTCATCATGAGAGGATTGAACTTTTGGTCCTCCCCAATTGCACCTCGGAGATTCTCCTTGGACTTCCCTGGCTTCAACTTCATTCCCCAACCCTGGATTGGTCCACTGGGGAGATCAAGAGTTGGGGGTCCTCTTGTTCCAAGAACTGTCTAAAACCGCTTCCCAGTAACCCTTGCCGTAACTCTGTGGTTCCTCCAGTAACCGGTCTCCCTAAGGCCTATATGGACTTCGCGGATGTTTTCTGCAAAAAACAAGCTGAGACTCTACCTCCTCACAGGCCTTATGATTGCCCTATCGACCTCCTCCCGGGTACTACTCCACCCCGGGGCAGAATTTATCCTCTCTCTGCCCCAGAGACTCTTGCCATGTCCGAATACGTCCAGGAGAATCTAAAAAAGGGCTTTATCCGTAAATCCTCCTCTCCTGCCGGAGCCGGATTTTTCTTTGTCTCCAAAAAAGATGGCTCCTTACGTCCTTGCATTGACTACCGCGGTCTTAATAAAATCACGGTTAAGAACCGCTACCCCTTACCCCTCATCTCTGAACTCTTTGATCGCCTCCAAGGTGCCCACATCTTCACTAAATTGGACTTAAGAGGCGCCTATAACCTCATCCGCATCAGAGAGGGGGACGAGTGGAAAACGGCATTTAACACCAGAGATGGACACTTTGAGTATCTGGTCATGCCCTTTGGACTGTGCAATGCCCCTGCCGTCTTCCAAGACTTTGTCAATGAAATTTTTCGTGATCTATTATACTCCTGTGTTGTGGTATATCTGGACGATATCCTAATTTTTTCTGCCAATCTAGAAGAACACCGCCAGCATGTCCGTATGGTTCTTCAGAGACTTCGGGACAACCAACTCTATGCCAAAATTGAGAAATGTCTGTTTGAATGCCAATCTCTTCCTTTTCTAGGATATTTGGTCTCTGGCCAGGGACTACAGATGGATCCAGACAAACTCTCTGCCGTCTTAAATTGGCCACGCCCCTCCGGACTCCGTGCTATCCAACGCTTTTTGGGGTTCGCCAATTATTACAGGCAATTCATTCCACATTTTTCTACCATTGTGGCTCCTATCGTGGCCTTAACCAAAAAAAATGCTGATCCCAAGTCCTGGCCTCCTCAAGCAGAAGACTCCTTTAAACAACTCAAGTCTGCCTTTTCTTCGGCTCCCGTGCTCTCCAGACCTGACCCTTCCAAACCCTTCCTATTGGAGGTTGATGCCTCCTCAGTAGGAGCTGGAGCTGTTCTTCTACAAAAAAATCCTTCCGGGCATGCTGTCACTTGTGGTTTTTTCTCTAGGACCTTCTCTCCAGCGGAGAGGAACTACTCCATCGGGGATCGAGAGCTTCTAGCCATTAAATTAGCACTTGAGGAATGGAGGCATCTGCTGGAGGGATCAAGATTTCCTGTTATTATCTACACCGACCACAAGAACCTCTCCTACCTCCAGTCGGCCCAACGGCTGAATCCTCGCCAGGCCCGGTGGTCTCTGTTCTTTGCCCGATTTAATTTTGAGATTCACTTTCGTCCTGCCGATAAGAACATTAGAGCCGATGCTCTCTCTCGTTCCTCGGATGCCTCAGAAGTTGATCTCCCTCCGCAACACATCATTCCACCTGACTGCCTGATCTCCACTTCTCCTGCCTCCATCAGGCAGACTCCTCCAGGAAAGACCTTTGTTTCTCCACGCCAACGCCTCGGAATTCTCAAATGGGGTCACTCCTCCCATCTCGCAGGTCATGCGGGCATCAAGAAATCTGTGCAACTCATCTCCCGCTTCTATTGGTGGCCGACTCTGGAGACGGATGTTGGGGACTTTGTACGAGCCTGCACTATCTGTGCCCGGGATAAGACTCCTCGCCAGAAGCCCGCTGGTTTTCTTCATCCTCTGCCTGTCCCCGAACAGCCTTGGTCACTGATTGGTATGGATTTTATTACTGATTTACCCCCTTCCCGTGGCAACACTGTTATTTGGGTGGTCGTTGATCGATTCTCCAAAATGGCACATTTCATTCCTCTTCCTGGTCTTCCTTCTGCGCCTCAGTTGGCTAAACAATTTTTTTTACACATTTTTCGTCTTCACGGGTTGCCTACGCAGATTGTCTCGGATAGAGGGGTCCAATTCGTGTCTAAATTCTGGAGAGCTCTCTGTAAACAACTCAAGATTAAATTAAATTTTTCCTCTGCATATCATCCCCAGTCCAATGGACAAGTAGAAAGAATTAACCAGATCCTGGGTGATTATTTGCGACATTTTGTTTCCTCCCGCCAGGATGACTGGGCAGATCTCCTTCCATGGGCCGAATTCTCGTATAACTTCAGGGTCTCTGAATCTTCCTCCAAATCCCCATTTTTCGTGGTGTACGGCCGTCACCCTCTTCCCCCCCTCCCTACCCCCTTGCCCTCTGGTCTGCCCGCTGTGGATGAAATTTCTCGTGACCTTTCCATTATATGGAGAGAGACCCAAAATTCTCTCTTACAGGCTTCTTCACGCATGAAGAGGTTCGCGGATAAGAAAAGAAGAGCTCCCCCCGTTTTTTCCCCTGGAGACAAGGTATGGCTCTCCGCTAAATATGTCCGCTTCCGTGTCCCTAGCTACAAGTTGGGACCACGCTATCTTGGTCCTTTCAAAATTTTGTGTCAAATTAATCCTGTCTCTTATAAACTTCTTCTTCCTCCTTCTCTTCGTATCCCTAATGCCTTTCACGTCTCTCTTCTCAAACCACTCATCCTCAACCGTTTTTCTCCCAAATCTGTTCCTCCCACTCCTGTTTCCGGCTCCTCGGACGTCTTCTCGGTCAAGGAGATTCTGGCTGCCAAAAAGGTCAGAGGGAAAAATTTTTTTTTAGTAGACTGGGAGGGTTGTGGTCCTGAAGAGAGATCCTGGGAACCTGAGGACAACATCCTTGACAAAAGTCTGCTCCTCAGGTTCTCAGGCTCCAAGAAGAGGGGGAGACCCAAGGGGGGGGGTACTGTTACGCCGAGCGCTCCGGGTTCCCGCTCCTCCCCGGAGCGCTCGCTTCACCTCCTCCGCTGCAGCGCTCCGGTCACGTCCTCTGACCCGGGGCGCTGCGATCCTGCTGCTAGCCGGGATGCGATTCGCGATGCGGGTAGCGCCCGCTCGCGATGCGCACCCCGGCTCCCCTACCTGACTCGCTCCCCGTCTGTTCTGTCCCGGCGCGCGCGGCCCCGCTCCCTAGGGCGCGCGCGCGCCGGGTCTCTGCGATTTAAAGGGCCACTGCGCCGCTGATTGGCGCAGTGGTTCCAATTAGGGTTATCACCTGTGCACTCCCTATATTACCTCACTTCCCTTGCACTCCCTTGCCGGATCTTGTTGCCTTAGTGCCAGTGAAAGCGTTCCTTGTGTGTCCCTTGCCAGTGTTTCCAGACCTTCTGCCGTTGCCCCTGACTACGATCCTTGCTGCCTGCCCCGACCTTCTGCTACGTCCGACCTTGCTTCTGCCTACTCCCTTGTACCGCGCCTATCTTCAGCAGCCAGAGAGGTGAGCCGTTGCTAGTGGATACGACCTGGTCACTACCGCCGCAGCAAGACCATCCCGCTTTGCGGCGGGCTCTGGTGAAAACCAGTAGTGGCTTAGAACCGGTCCACTAGCACGGTCCACGCCAATCCCTCTCTGGCACAGAGGGTCCACTACCTGCCAGCCGGCATCGTGACACAGGCTTCATCACGCATGAAGAAGTTTGCTGATAAGAAAAGAAGAGCTCCCCCCATTTTTTCTCCCGGAGACAAGGTATGGCTCTCCGCTAAATATGTCCGCTTCCGTGTTCCCAGCTACAAATTGGGACCACGCTATCTTGGTCCTTTCAAAGTTTTGTGCCAGATTAATCCTGTCTCTTACAAACTTCTTCTTCCTCCTTCTCTTCGTATTCCTAATGCCTTTCATGTCTCTCTTCTTAAACCACTCATCATCAACCGTTTCTCTCCTAAACTTATTTCTCCCACTCCTGTCTCCGGTTCTTCGGACATCTTTCCTGTAAAGGAGATACTGGCCTCCAAAAAGGTCAGAGGGAAAACCTTTTTTTTGGTTGACTGGGAGGGCTGTGGCCCTGAAGAGAGATCCTGGGAACCTGAGGACAATATCCTAGATAAAAGTCTGGTCCTCAGGTTCTCAGGCTCAAAGAAGAGGGGGAGACCCAAGGGGGGGGGGTACTGTTACGCCGAGCGCTCCGGGTCCCCGCTCCTCCCCGGAGCGCTCGCTACACTCTCGCTACTGCAGCGCCCCGGTCAGATCCACTGACCGGGTGCGCTGCGATACCGCCTCCAGCCGGGATGCGATTCGCGATGCGGGTGGCGCCCGCTCGCGATGCGCACCCCGGCTCCCGTACCTGACTCGCTCTCCGTCGGTCCTGTCCCGGCGCGCGCGGCCCCGCTCCCTAGGGCGCACGCGCGCCGGGTCTCTGCGATTTAAAGGGCCACTGCGCCGCTGATTGGCGCAGTGGTTCTAATTAGTGTGTTCACCTGTGCACTCCCTATATATACCTTACTTCCCCTGCACTCCCTCGCCGGATCTTGTTGCCCTTGTGCCTAGTGAAAGCGTTCCCTTGTGTGTTCCTAGCCTGTGTTCCAGACCTCCTGCCGTTGCCCCTGACTACGATCCTTGCTGCCTGCCCCGACCTTCTGCTACGTCCGACCTTGCTTTTGTCTACTCCCTTGTACCGCGCCTATCTTCAGCAGTCAGAGAGGTTGAGCCGTTGCTAGTGGATACGACCTGGTTACTACCGCCGCAGCAAGACCATCCCGCTTTGCGGCGGGCTCTGGTGAACACCAGTAGTGACTTAGAACCGGTCCACTAGCACGGTCCACGCCAATCCCTCTCTGGCACAGAGGATCCACCTCCTGCCAGCCGGCATCGTGACAAGCAGAATCACATTGAAAATTATGAAACTCTGCTGCAAACATAATACTACTGCTGAATTCTGCAGGCTGTAATTCAGCAATGTGGACGGGCCCTAAGGCTATGTTCACACTACGGAATGTCTGCATGAAAAATCTCCATGTGGACATTCCATAGACTGCGGGCGGCGTCATAACATGCTGGTGCTAGGACTGCACAGGAATGCGCCATCTAATAGATGGCTATGCATTCCGTGCGGTGGCCACAGAAAGAAAAAACAGCTTCATTTTGTCTGTGGATGCAGAAAACGAAATTTCCGTGCCAGAAAGAGGCACAGAAATTCTGCCATGTGCACAGTGCAGCAGAACCCAGCTGAATTCAACAGAACTCTGCTGCAGCAGAATCTTCACTTGGAATGTCTTATCGGAAAGTCCGACGTGTGAACATAGCCTAAGGCTAAGTTTCCACTTGTTTTTTTTTGGGTGTTTTGCCCCAAAAAATGGCAAAACAGCTGCATGTTTTTTTTTCTGTGGGAAAAATGCCAGATATTAGCAGGGAGTCAATGGCGAATGCAAAACGCCAAACCCACTTTGCGTTTTTGGGTTTGGCGTTTTTCCCCTGACCCTGGCGTTTTGCTGCGATACAGTTTTTCCAAATCGCAGCAATGCTGAGACTATGGCGTTTTTAAGCAAAAAACATGCTGCACTGGAAAAAGTCTCTGCACAGATTGGGACTTGCGGTTACAGAGCCCGGAGAACAGCTGATTCTGAGCAGTAGATATACGTTGTATATTTACTGCCCATCAAGAACTTACAGTGAGCCTGTAATGTGCATACAGTATACACATTGCTGGCTCACTTAACCCCCTGCTGAGCTGTACACTATGCACCAGCCCAGCAAGCAAAGAGTTACTTACACTACTGGAACATGTAGGTTAACCCTTTTGGTGGTATACACTATATACAGCTGTATATAGTGTTTACAGAAGAGGAGGTCCACTTACCTCTCTCGCTTCTGTCACCGCTGGGTATGTGTAGCTCCACCCCCTAGTGATGACATCATTAGGGGGCTAAGCTACAGACGGGAGCCCGGCTGGTAAGTGTTAGGCTCTGTTCATATTGTACGTTTTGTATAATGTGGACAAACCCTTCTGCCAGTGTCTTCCCAGACAGTGAGACTTACGGTTGATGTTCAAATACATCTCCCAGCATGCCCAGACAGCTAAAGGCTGTCTAGGCATGCTGGGAGTTGTAGTTTTGCAACAATTTGAAGCTCTCTGTTTGGGAACATACTGCACTATGGGCGCTCTCCCCAGCTGAGAGCGCCAAAAATGTCCTAACCCATTTCTTGTTTCAGATCCATGTATGCAGAGGATTAAGGTTGATTCGGTGGACTACTTCGGATAAACTGGATTTTTTTTTCTTTTAATAAAAGGCCTAACGAGGGCTGTGGGGGAGTGTTTTTTTTAAATAAAATAATTTTTCCAGTGTGTCGTGTTTTTTTAAAATGACATTTTCAGGCTTAGTAGTGGAAGCCGTCTTATTGACAGAATCCATTACTAAGCCGGGCTTAGCCCCAAAAACAGCTAGCGCTAACCCCCAATTATTACTCCGGTACCCACCGCCACAGGGGTATTGGAAAGAGCCAGTACCAACAGACGCGAAGCACCAAAAATGGCACTCCTGGGCCTAGGGCGGGTAACAGGTTGGTGTTAATTAGGTTGGGGAAGGCGAGTAACAGGAAAGAAAAAAGAAACACAAAAAATGGGTTAGGACATTTTTGGCGTTCTCCACTGGGGAGAGCGCCCATAGGGCAATGTCTTCGCAAACAGAGAGCCTCCAATTGTTGCAAAACTACAACTCCCAGCATGCCCAGACAGCTGTTGGCTTTCTGGGCATGCTGGGAGTTGTAGTTTAGCTACAGCTGGAGACTCCCTGTCTGGGAAACACTACTAATGGCTGGCCATTGAGGATATGCAGAGGTATCCAAAATTACCAACAATATAACCCCGAGAGGTTAGAAAAAACCTCTATATATACATGTGCTCTAATAAATTATAACTTTTAATGCAAACCATATAAAAAGGTGAACACTATCCCACGCACTTATAAACACTATCCCATTTGCATCACTGTAGTATCTGACTCCGGCTTATCACTACTCACATAACCACAGGTATATACGCTGTTGAGGTGATTATACAATAATTGGGTGATTATAACCAACCCTAGTGTGTTTATGTACACACACTACTGAATATAGGTGCGGATAACAACTCAAATCCTGCCACAGGAATGGTAATAGAACAAAATCTAGGGGAACACAGACACCCACTGGGGTCTATGCTTGCCTGACAGTACAAAGTACTGGAGTATCCCTATATACTACTAGTGGCTCACTGCAGTATCTATTATTTTCACCAGTGATCAGACAGTGGGTTATACAGTATTATGCCAAAATATGTCTCTTCTCCCTTGCCACTACCCTGCTGTGCACCGCAGGTGTGGGCCTGTGCCTTAGACTAAACAGCCATCCATTTAGAGATACATATTACGTGCACTGTCTAATATTGGGTGCAATGGGAAAGCTATTTAAAAGATTAAACTGTCACACCCCGACATGTGGCTTTATCAAGGAGAATAACAGACAGCATTGAGTGCCAGTTCAAAATGAGCCCCTTTTATATGCAGTCAAATTTACCTCATCAACAGGGATAATCCTAAAACTAACCAATACCACCTTGTTGCCGTATAATTCACAACCAATCCTCCTTCATCATTATACCACCTTCATTATATGATCCAATCTAGGATCGGGATATTCAGTGACATCACCCACCACCAGCGATTCCTATTCACTCACCCCAATAAGAATTGTCTATTGATAGACCAATAAGCTGCTCCTGCGAGGTAAACATCCGTCTACATCATGTTCGGCATGCGCTGACAGTAACCTCCCTGTCAGCCACTCAGTCTGGATCACCTGACGCGTCCAACTCACATGATACTACTTCACATCGGAGTGTAGGCAGCGGTGCACAGGCACACAGCCGAAAACTCGACACTGAAATCAGATCATATAATAGTGCGCAAGCGCATGGAGCCAGAGTCCCATGTGCCCGGAGCCGAGGTCCCGGCACTGAGATCAGATCATACTGCGCCTGTGCTACATCTATGTCTAGTCCAATATTATTAACTCTTTGGACCCAACTGATCAATAATAAAACAAACACTTATATGGAAACTTACATGAATTCATTACTCCAGATGAAGGCCACTCATAAATGAGGTAGGTATTAGGATGTTAAATGTATACAATGTGCATTTATAAGCCAATTAACCAATAACCTAGAACTCATTCACATTCTTAACCAATTCTTGCATAACAACAGGCCACCAATTGCCCAGATTTATTAAGATATTGATACCTACAGAACATATTGCACACAGAAATATGACCCATATAGCCCAACTGTCAAGCCAAAATTATAATATTTGATAAATCCCCCAAGGGTAAAATAACAGCCATGAATAGTGATAATCAATGCATAATGCTACAAAATTAAATAATGTGAAAAATATAAAAACAGTGATCTGCCAGATCAACATAATGCTAAATAATTCTAAACAACTAGCATAATGCCTCCAGTCTTATGGAACATTGTAGGTGTGCTACCGTAAAAAAAAACAATAAAGGAACAATAAGCATACAAATGTATGAAAATACATATATTAGTGATCCTAGATACGTACATGTAAATAGGCATCATGGCATATATCTTGGACAATATGAATCCCAGACAATTTGTAACAATAGACACATGCTTATAATAGCTATTTGTACAATGTTCTAGTGTGGCGAGTGAGTCTCTGCTCTATAGTCCCCAATACCATGAAAAACTAACAACAGATTAGCATCAAGGTGAATAGATGACTAATTCGTTTAATGTGATGATGCTTATACATGTACTCAGTGGCCTAATTTAGTGCACATTGGCTTACCATTCTATCTCGGGATCTAATGAATCCGACACACAAAATATTCTCTACCAATATTTAGCCATAAATGAAACAAATAAATAGTGTATTCAGGTATGAAACTGGTAATGCAGCTCAATCAGATAAATGTGGGTTTAGGGTTTTTAAACGAAAGATCAATTTTGACTCCTCCTTAAAGGGGTACTCCGCCCCTGGCATCTTATCCCCTATCCAAAGGATAGGGGATAAGATGTCAGATCGCCGCGGTCCCGCTGCTGGGGACCCCGGGGATCGCCGCTGCGGCACCCCGCCATCATTACTGCACAGAGCGAGTTCGCTCTGTGCGCAATGACGGGCGATACAGGGGCCGGAGCAGCGTGATGTCATGGCTCCGCCCCTCATGACATCACGGCCCGTCCCCTTAAGGCAAGTGTATGGCAGGGGGCGTGACGACCACCACGCCCCCTCCCATAGACTTGTATTGACGGGGGCGGGCCGTGACGTCACGAGGGGTGGAGCCGTGACGTAACGATGCTCTGACCCCTGTATTGCCCGTCATTACGTGCAGAGCGATCTCGCTCTGCACAGTAATGATAGCGGGGTGCTGCAGGAGCGATCCCCGGGGTCCCCAGCAGCGGGAGCCCGGCGATCTGACATCCAAAGGATAGGGGATAAGATGTCTAGGGGCGGAGTACCCCTTTAAGGAGAATGTTATCAAGGTTGCCGTCCCTTGGACCAAGTTTAATCTGTCTCAAACCCCAGAATTTTAAATTCTTAAGGTCACCATATATGTTGGGCTATTGGTGTAATCGCACCCGTCCGGATGCTAAGATGTTTTGCGATACGACTCCTAAATTCTTGCAGCGTTTTCCCAATGTACAATTTCAGACATGTACACGCATATACTATGCCCGTACTCTTACAATTAACAAAATCGTACAATTTGTAAAACTTGACCATCCACCGGATTGGTGAATTCTTTTCGGTGTGGTACAAAAGGACAAAAACAGCATTACACAAATAGAAAGTCCAGTTCGGCACTACTACAACACTCGGATCCTAGATGCGCTACAGGTGGACACAGTCTCTCAGAGAAGCGTATAATGGTGCTCTGACGTCAAGTTACAATGGTGACTAATGTGAAGGAGGCAATAAAAGATTGTAGGCACTCAACACGTCTTCAGAATATCATCTTCATTAATACTCACATCTGCAATACAGGAAGGACGACGTACAGAGAGGGCGTGCTTCAACTGGCCTCTGAATCCATACGGAGTGCAGGTACACATAAACAGGTGCTCAATCACCAATAAACCAAACACCATTAACTTTCACCTAATCATGTGACTACATGACATAACGAACCTGGAGTAGGTGTCAGAAAAAAAGGATTCATGTCCACTCGATCATTTAACTCTAGAAAGCCAATCGCTTCAGTCTTTAAAATACAGGTAGTTTCTCTTTGTAACAACTTCCTATCTCTAAGTTCACCTGGTTTTGCATTAACCTGTTCTATACCAGCGAAGCGTAGTACACCGGGATCTCCTCCGTGGGCACTTATTACGTGGGACAAGATGCAAAACAGGGTGAACTTAGAGATAAGAAGTTATTACAAAGAGAAACTACTTGGATTTTAAAGACTGAAGCGATGGGCCCTCTATGGTTCAATGACCAAGTGGACATGAATCCTTTTCTCTGGCACCTGCTCCAGGTTTGTTATGTCATGTAGTCACATGATTAGGTGAAAGTTAATGGTGATTGATTTTTTGGTAATTGAGTACCTGTTTATGTGTACCTGCACTGTGTATGGATTCATAGGCCAGTTGAAGCACGCTATAGTGCAAAAGAGTGCTGTCGCCTTGTGGTACACCTCCTTATGTCATCCTTCCCGGTATTAAACATGTGAGCATTAATAAAGAAGATACTCTGAAGACATGGTGAGTGCCGACATTCTTTCATTGCCTTCTTCACATTAGTTACAAAAAGAGCATTGTCCACATGGGCATGTGCCCATATTTGGATTTCTTAGCCAGGTATCCCTTCTACTATTTTCAAAATTACTGTGGACAATCAGGTCTCTCAAATTAGGACTTCTCCGATATGTGATATTAGGATATGTGTGTAATGTAACTACATTATGACCCTAAGGACGGGAGCATTTTTTGCAAATCTGACCACTGTCACTTTAAGCATTAATAACTCTGGGATGCTTTTACTTATATTTGATTCCGAGATAGTTTTTTCGTGACATATTCTAGTTTATGTTAGTGGTAAATTTTCGTCGATACTTGCATCATTTCTTGGTGAAAAATTAAAACATTTCATGAAAAATTAGAAAATTTAGCATTTTTCTAACTTTGAAGCTCTCTACTTGTAAGGAAAATAGACATTCCAAATAAATTATATATTGATTCACATATACAATATGTCTACTTTATGTTTCCATCCTAAAGTTGACATGTTTTTACTTTTGGAAAACATCAGAGGGCTTCAAAGTTCAGCAGCAATTTTCAAATTTTTTGCAAAATTTTCAAAATCTGAATTTTTCAGGGACCAGTTCAGGTTTGAAGTGGATTTGAAGGGTCTTCTGGTTAGAAATACCCCATAAATGATCCCATTATAAAAACCGCACCCCTCAAAGTATTCAAAATGACATTCAGTAAGCTAACCCTTTAGGTGTTTCACAGGAATGGCAGCAAAGTGAAGGAGAAAATTCAAAATCTTCATTTTTTACACTCGCATGTTCTTGTAGACTCATTTTTTGAATTTTTACAAGGGGTAAAAGGAAAAAATCCTCTCAAAATTTGTAACCCATTTCTCTCGAGTAAGAAAATACCTCATATGTGTATGTCAAGTGTTCGGCGGGTGCACTAGAGGGCTCAGAATGGAAGGAGCGACAAGGGGATTTTGAAGAGTGAGTTTTTCTGAAATGGTTTTTGGGGGGCATGTCCCATTTAGGAAGCCCCTATGGTGCCAAGACAGCAAACCCCCCCACATCGCATACTATTATGGAAACTACACCCCTCAAGGAACGTAACAAGGGGTACGGTGAGCCTTAACACCCCACAGGTGTTTGACAACTTTTTGTTAGTTGGATATGTAAATGAAAAAATGTTTTTTTCACTAAAATGCATTTTTTTCCCCAAACTTTACTTTTTTTTTTTATCAAGGGGTAATAGGAGAAAATGCCCCCCAAAATTTGTAACCCCATTTCTTCTGAGTATGGAAATACCCCATGTTTGGACGTCAAGTGCACTGCGAGCAAACTACAATGCTCAGAAGAGAAGGAGCGTCATTGAGCTTTTAGAGAGATAATTTGTTTGGAATGGAAGTCGGGGGCCATGTGCATTTACAAAGCCCCCCGTGGTGCCAGAACAGTGGACCCCCCCACATGTGACCCCATTTTGGAAACTACACCCCTCACGGAATGTAATAAGGGGTACAATGAGCATTTACACCCTACTGGCGTTTGACAGATCTTTGGAACAGTGGGCTGTGCAAACAAAAAAATTACATTTTTCATTTTCACTGACCACTTTTCCAAAAATCTGTCAGACACCTGTGGGGCGTAAATGCTCACTGTACCCCTTATTACATTCCGTGAGGGGTGTAGTTTCCAAAATGGGGTCACATGTGGGTATTTATTTCTTTGGATTTATGTCAGAACCGCTGTAAAATCAGCCACCCCTGCGCAAATCACCAATTTAGGCCTCAAATGTACATAGTGCACCTTGTTGTGCGTCCGCAGAACATTTTACGCCCACATATGGGGTATTTCCGTATTCAGGAGAAATTAATTGCGTTACAAATTTTGGGGGTCTTTTTTTCCTTTTACCTCTTGTGAAAATAAAAAGTAAAGGGCAACACCAGCATGTTAGAAAATTTTTTTTTACACTAACAGGCTGGTGTAGACCCCAACTTTTCCTTTTCATAAGGGGTAAAAGGAGATAAAGCCCCCCAAAATTTGTAACACAATTTCTCCTGAGTACGGAAATACCCTATATGTGGCCCTAAACTGTTTCCTTGAAATACGATAGGGCTCCGAAGTGAGAGAGCGCCATGCGCATTTGAGGACTAAATTAGGGATTGCAAAGGGGTGGTCATAGGAGTATTCTACGCCAGTGATTCCCAAACAGGGTGCCTCCAGCTGTTGCTAAACTCCCAGCATGCCTGGACAGTCAGTGGCTGTCCAGAAATGCGTGGAGTTGTTGTTTTGCAAGAGCTGGAGGCTCCGTTTTGGAAACACTGCCGTACAATACGTTTTTCATTTTTATTGGGGGGGACAGTGTAAGGGGGTGTATATGTAGTATTTTACCCTTTATTATGTGTTAGTGTAGTGTTTTACCCTTAATTATGTGTTAGTGTAGTGTAGTGTAGTGTTTTTAGGGTACATTCACACTGGCGTGTTACGGTGAGTTTCCCGCTAAGGAATTTGCGCTGCGGCGAAAAATTTGCCGCAGCTCATATTTGAAGCAGGAAACGTACTGTAAACCCGCCTGTCTGAATGTACCCTGTACGTTCACATGGGGGGGGGGGGGGGAACCTCCAGCTGTTCCAAAACTACAACTCCCAGCATGTACTGACAGACCGTGCATGCTGGGAGTTGTAGTTTTGCAACAGCTGGAGACACACTGGTTGGAAAACCTTCAGTTAGGTTCTGTTACCTAACTCAGTGTTTTCCAACCAGTGTGCCTCCAGCTGTTGCAAAACTACAACTCCCAGCATGCACGGTCTGTCAGTACATGCTGGGAGTTGTAGTTTTGCAACAGCTGGAGGCACACTGTTTGGAAAACCTTCAGTTAGGTTCTGTTACCTAACTCAGTATTTTCCAACCAGTGTGCCTCCAGCTGTTGCAAAACTACAACTCCCAGCATGTACTGACAGACCGTGCATGCTGGGAGTTGTAGTTTTGCAACAGCTGGAGGTACACTGGTTGGAAAACCTTCAGTTAGGTTCTGTTACCTAACTCAGTATTTTCCAACCAGTGTGCCTCCAGCTGTTGCAAAACTACAATTCCCAGCATGTACTGATCACAGAAGGGCATGCTGGGAGATGTAGTTATGCAACAGCTGGAGGTACGCAACTACAACTCCCAGCATGCCGAGACAGCTGTTTGCTGTTTGGGCATGCTGCGATTTGCAGTGATCTCCAAACTGTAGACCTCCAGATGTTGCAAAACTACAACTCCCAGCATGCCCAGACAGCAAACAGCTGTGTGGGCATGCTAGGAGTTGTAGTTTTGCAAGATCTAGAGGGCAGTATAGAGATCACTGTGCAGTGGTCTCTAAACTGTAGACCTCCAGCTGTTGCAAAACTACAACTCCCAGCATGCCCAGACAGCAAACAGCTGTGTGGGCATGCTGGGAGTTGTAGTTTAGCAACATCTGGAGGGCTACAGTCTAGAGACCACTATAGTGGTCTCAGACTGTGTAGCCCTCTATATGTTGCTAGGCAACTCACTGGCTTCCGTCGCATCCAGGGAACCGTCCTCTTCTGCCGCACGCCGCCTGCAGATCTCCGTCGCCGCCCGGCGATCACCGTCGCTCCGCTGCCTCCGGACTGGTAAGTGATCTTCAGTGCCGCTCATCTTCGGCACGAAAGTAAACCCCCCCCCCCCCCGCCCCCGATCTGCTATTGGTGGTCGCGTCTAGACCACCAATAAATAGCAGGGATAGGAGGGGTGGCACCCGTGCCACCTCACTCCTATCACTACAGGGGGATCGTGGGTGTCTTAGACAACCGCGATCCCCCTTATATTCCGGGTCACCATAGACCCGTAATGACCCGGAATCGGCGCAAATCGCAAGTGTGAATTCACTTGCGATTTGCGCCGATCACCGACATGGGGGCGATAGATATCAGCAGTCACCCCGGTCCGGTCCCCGCCCGGCGCGCGGCGGGGACCGAAATTCCCACAGGTGTATGGATACGCCCTTCGTCCTTAAGTACCAGGACACAAGGGCCATACCTATAAGCAATAAAGCTTCCCTCAAACCCCCCCCCCCCCCCCCCCAAAAAAAAAAAAGTGAATTTCTGGCAAGAAAGGCACCAATTCACAATAACACTACTAATGGTTTGCTAATGAGCATATGCAGAGGTATCCAAAATTACCAACAATATAAACCAGAGGGGTTAAATAAACATGTGCTCTAATAAAATATAACTTTTTATGTAAACCATTTAAAAAGGTAAGAAAACACAAAATGAAAAACACTATCCCAATCCCATCACTGTAGTATCTGACTCCGGCTTATCACTACTCACATAACCACAGGTCTGTACACTGGTCAGGTGATTATGCACTAATTGGGTGGTTATTACCAACCCTAGTTTGTTTATGTGCACACACTACTGAATATAGGATCACATCAATTAGTTTTCTAGATCTCAACATTAGGATAGACTATAGTGGCTGCATTCAAACATCGATGTTCCGCAAAGTCACAGCGGTTAACAGTCTTTTACAATGGAACAGCTGGCACCTGGCACCCCTTAAGCGGGGAATTCCAGAAGGCCAGTTCTTGAGGGTGAGTCGTAATTGTTCTCAGGAAATCACCTTGAAACAGTTTTACACACATACAGTGGGGATCAAAAGTTTGGGCACCCCAGGTAAAAATTTTTATTAATGTGCATAAAGAAGCCAAGGAAAGATGGAAAAATCTCCAAAAGGCATCAAATTACAGATTAGATATTCTTATAATATGTCAAAAAAAGTTAGATTTTATTTCCATCATTTACACTTTCAAAATAACAGAAAACAAAAAAAATAAATGGCGTCTGCAAAAGTATGGGCACCCTGCAGAGTTAATATCTTGTACTGCCCCCTTTGGCAAGTACCACAGCTTGTAAATGCTTTTTGTAGCCAGCCAAGAGTCTTTCAATTCTTGTTTGAGGTATCTTTGCCCATTCTTCCTCACAAAAGTCTTCCAGTTCTTTGAGATTTCTGGGCTGTCTGTCATGCACTGCTCTTTTAAGGTCTATCTATAGATTTTCAACTACGCTGAGGTCAGAAGATTGTGAAGGCCATTGCAAAACCTTCAGTTTACGCCTCTTGATGTAATCCCCCGTGGATTTCGAGGTGTGTTTAGGATCATTATCCATTTGTAGAAGCCATCCTCTATTTAACTTCAGCTTTTTCACAGATGGCATCAAGTTAGCATCCAAAATTTGCTGAAATTTGATTGAATCCATTTTTCCTTCTACTTGTGAGATGTTCCCTGTGCCACTGGCTGCAATACAAAGCATGATTGATCCACCCCCATGCTTAACAGTTGGACAGAGGTTCTTTTCATTAAATTCTATTCCCCTTATTCTCCAAAGGTACCTTTGCTCATTCCGGCCAAAAAGTTCAATTTTAACCTCATCGGTCCACAGAACTTATTTTCAAAATGCGTCAGGTTTGTCTATATGTTCATTTGCAAAGTTCAAACGCTGATTTTTGTTCTGAAGACTCTTCCATGAAGACCATATTTGTACAAGTTTCTCTTTATAGTGGAATAGTGTACCACAACTACAGTGTCTGCCAGATCTTTCTGGAAGGATTGTGCAGTCAAACATGGGTTTTGAATTGTTTTTCTCACAATCCTGCGAGCTGTTCTGATATTTTTCTTGGTCTTCCAGATCTTGCTTTAACTTCCATTGTTCTTGATGACTGCCATTTCTTAATTACATTCCGAACAGAGGATATTGACATCTGAAAACGTTTTGCTATCTTCTGATAGCCTTCTCCAGCTTTGTGAGCGTCAACTATTTTCAGTTTCAGATTTCTAGGTAGAAGAACCCATGGTGCTGCTTGTTGGGGCAAGGTGGTCAGATGAGTCTGGGCATTTAAAACCTTTGAGATTGACATCACCTTGTCTTCCCAGATGAAGATTGAGAACAATCCATGACACTGGCAGGTCTCAGATTTGCAAATGGGCAGTGCATGCTATAAATTCTGCAGGGTGCCCAAACTTTTACAGAAGCCATTTTTTTGTTTTGTCATTTTGAAAGTGTAAATTATGGAAATAAAATCTAACTTTTGGTTGATAGATAAAGTAATACTAGCGCTGGATTGGTTCCCTTAAAGGCTGCCTAGATACACAAGTGTGGATCCTGGCTAGTCTCCACCAAACATATAAAACTAAATACAGTTAAAGGTGTGTATCAGCGCACAGTAATGAAGATGTAAAGTGGGTTGATGTACTTACAAATATAGAAGGCGAGTTGACAATGGATATTTGGCTGCAGTAGGTACTCAGGAAGGTACACTGATACAGTAGGTTTTTGTTCAAGAAAAAATCACAGTAGAGGTCTCCTTTAAAGAACATATAATAATGATGATAGAGATACTAATGCTGGGCGTAAGGATATTCCACCCTGCACGTAGCGCTCAAAATGATAACTTAGATGCAAAACTCACATGCAAGTAAAAGTAAAGTACTGTAGCCTTCTTCCTACCTTGTCAATGTTGTAACACCGGCTTGAATAGCTCAAATGGATACAATTTTGGTGCTGTTATATATGTTGCAGTGAGTGGGGAAGTCCTCAGAGCAGGTCTCACTGAGCACGATGTGTCGATGTCTGGTTCTTCCCTCTGCTTAGCGATCCCTCCTGTTCTGCGAACTCACAGAGTGGGGGTCCACAAAGGTAGTGGGGGTACGTCCTGGTAGTGGAGTTCCAGGGGATGGTGGTAGATATCCAGATACTCAGTGGGTATATGCACCGGGAGGTTTGCTCCGGCCGGAAGCTCCTCACCGGTGCTACCACGCTGTCAGTTCAGAGTTCACTGTAGTCTGTGGACTGCTACGTGACGTCACGACTTACAGCAGGGAACAGGGGCCAAAAGCAGTGATCTAACGCGTTTCTGTCGGAATGCCGACCTTCGTCAGAGATGGATGGTGATGGCAGACTACAGTTATATATACACTGGACTGTCCTCCATAATCCGACATATTTCCCTGAAGTTGAAATCCCCCAGACACATCTCCATTTGTATGCCCCTTGTAAATGTAGATACCAAACAGTCAGATAATACATGTACAGTAATTTCACGGTATATTATAATGATCCCGTATGGTTATTGAAGTGCATATCACAAATCAAGGATTACCCCCTAGATATATGCAGTGATTCTGAGAAGTTGCTATAAAAACGCATTAGAACCGCATCACCCAGTATATGGAGTCTGAATTTGGTCCAAGAAACATTTCATGGTTTTTTGGGGTTTTTTAAGCCAATTCCAATATGTTGATTATTTGTTTGATTTTTTTAATGTAGATTTCTTATGTTAAAGAAAAGCAAATAATTCTAAACCCATGTTCACACCATATGGGGACATAGGGGGAGATTTATCAAAACCTGTGCAGAGGAACACTTGCCCAGTTGCCCATAGCAACCAATCAGCTTGTTTCTTTCATTTTTATGAAGTCCTGTGAAAAATGAAAGAAGCGATCTGATTGGTTGCTATGGGCAACTGGGCAAGTTTTCCTCTGCACAGGTTTTGATAAATCTCCCCCAATGTGTTTAAATTGAATATCCAGCGGCTCTCCGCTCTGGACATTGCCGCTATGTGGTCCCCTCCTCTCCAATGTTTTTTCATTTTTTCAAACCCAAAAAAGTTGGATTGTGTGAATGAAGCATTGTGTTTTTCGGCATAATGTTTAGAGAGTGGGTGGCCCAGAAATCTCCGTCCGATATTGTAAACGTGTTCCCCAATCCTTGTGGATAGGAGACACTTGGTTCTCCCAACATAGGTTTTGCCACAAGGACATTGTATTCCATAAATAACATCCGTGGACTTACAATTGATATGAGATTTTATGGAGCCTGTAAAGGATCCATCCCAACTCTCCACCTTGTGTAGAGGGGATCTTTTCTTCCCCGTTTTCTTACATCCCTTACAGGAACGGCACAGGAAAAAAACTGATTCCTGAAAAAAAGAGGTAGGTGGTTGGTCCTTATTCCCCTTCCTTTTAACTGTAGGTGCCACTCTATTTCCTATATTGGTGGTTTTTCTAAAAATGAAGGAGGGTTTTTCCTGTAAAAGTTGTCCTACAGTACGATCTCCTTTCAGTATTTCCCAGTGTTTACATACAATTTTTTTCTGAGAATTACTCTGATTATTGAAGGTTGTGATAATGGGTATTTTAATGTTTTCCAAATTTTCATAATTTTCATTGGGAATGGCTTTCTGTTTGTTTGTGAGTAGAGTATTCCGATCAATGTCATCCACTTCCTTTGCTGCTTTTACCAGTGCATCTCTTTGATATCCTTTTTGAATAAAATCTTTCTGCAGATTTTCTGCTTCTCTTTTATATTCTTCAATCTCCGTACAGTTCCTCCTTAATCTGACAAATTGGCTTTTCGGAATGTTAAGGAGCCAATTCGGAAGGTGACAGCTATTTAGATCTATGAAGCTATTACTATCAGTAGTCTTTCGATATGTTCTAGTGGAAATTTTATTTTCTTCAATAAAAATGGTTAGGTCCAGAAAATTCACTTCTGAATAACTAATAGTAGGGGTAAAACTCAGATAAAAATCATTTTTATTTAAATTATTTAAAAATTCGATTAAAAGTGGTTCCAACCCCTTACATATAAAAACAATATCATCTATAAAACACCGCAAGAGGACCAGATTTGATTCCAGGCCTACCCCCGGGAGAATGGTAAGTTCCTCCCAGAGGCCCATATACAGGTTTGAATATCCCGGCGCAAATCTGGTCCCCATGGCGGTGCCCCACTGTTACGCCGAGCGCTCCGGGTCCCCGCTCCTCCCCGGAGCGCTCGCTTCACTCTCTCCGCTGCAGCGCTCCGGTCACGTCCTCTGACCCGGGGCGCTGCGATCCCGCTGCCAGCCGGGATGCGATTCGCGATGCGGGTAGCGCCCGCTCGCGATGCGCACCCCGGCTCCCCTACCTGACTCGCTCCCCGTCTGTTCTGTCCCGGCGCGCGCGGCCCCGCTCCCTAGGGCGCGCGCGCGCCGGGTCTCTGCGATTTAAAGGGCCACTGCGCCGCTGATTGGCGCAGTGGTTCCAATTAGGGTAATCACCTGTGCACTTCCCTATATTACCTCACTTCCCTTGCACTCCCTTGCCGGATCTTGTTGCCTTAGTGCCAGTGAAAGCGTTCCTTGTGTGTTCCTTGCCTGTGTTTCCAGACCTTCTGCCGTTGCCCCTGACTACGATCCTTGCTGCCTGCCCCGACCTTCTGCTACGTCCGACCTTGCTTCTGCCTACTCCCTTGTACCGCGCCTATCTTCAGCAGCCTGAGAGGTGAGCCGTTGCTAGTGGATACGACCTGGTCACTACCGCCGCAGCAAGACCATCCCGCTTTGCGGCGGGCTCTGGTGAAAACCAGTAGTGGCTTAGAACCGGTCCACTAGCACGGTCCACGCCAATCCCTCTCTGGCACAGAGGATCCACTACCTGCCAGCCGGCATCGTGACAGTAGATCCGGCCATGGATCCCGCTGAAGTTCCTCTGCCAGTTGTCGCTGACCTCACCACGGTGGTCGCCCAGCAGTCACAACAGATAGCGCAACAAGGCCAACAGCTGTCTCAACTGACCGTTATGCTACAACAGTTACTACCACAGCTTCAGCAGTCATCTCCGCCGCCAGCTCCTGCACCTCCTCCGCAGCGAGTGGCCGCTCCTGGGCTACGCCTATCCTTGCCGGATAAATTTGATGGGGACTCTAAGTTTTGCCGTGGCTTTCTTTCCCAATGTTCCCTGCATCTGGAGATGATGTCGGACCTGTTTCCCACTGAAAGGTCTAAGGTGGCTTTCGTAGTCAGCCTTCTGTCCGGAAAAGCCCTGTCATGGGCCACACCGCTCTGGGACCGCAATGACCCCGTCACTGCCTCTGTACACTCCTTCTTCTCGGAAATCCGAAGTGTCTTTGAGGAACCTGCCCGAGCCTCTTCTGCTGAGACTGCCCTGTTGAACCTGGTCCAGGGTAATTCTTCCGTTGGCGAGTATGCCGTACAATTCCGTACTCTTGCTTCAGAATTGTCCTGGAATAATGAGGCCCTCTGCGCGACCTTCAAAAAAGGCCTATCCAGCAACATTAAAGATGTTCTGGCCGCACGAGAAATTCCTGCTAATCTACATGAACTTATTCACCTAGCCACTCGCATTGACATGCGTTTTTCCGAAAGACGTCAGGAACTCCGCCAAGATATGGACTCTGTTCGCACGAGGCGTTTCTCCTCCTCGGCTCCTCTCTCCTCTGGTCCCCTGCAATCTGTTCTTGTGCCTTCCGCCGTGGAGGCTATGCAGGTCGACCGGTCTCGCCTGACACCTCAAGAGAGGACACGACGCCGTATGGAGAACCTCTGCCTGTACTGTGCTAGTACCGAACACTTCCTGAGGGATTGTCCTATCCGTCCTCCCCGCCTGGAAAGACGTACGCTGACTCCGCACAAAGGTGAGACAGTCCTTGATGTCTACTCTGCTTCTCCACGTCTTACAGTGCCTGTGCGGATGTCTGCCTCTGCCTTCTCCTTCCCTGCTGTGGCCTTCTTGGACTCTGGATCTGCAGGAAATTTTATTTTGGCCTCTCTCGTCAACAGGTTCAACATCCCGGTGACCAGTCTCGCCAGACCCCTCTACATCAATTGTGTAAATAATGAAAGATTGGACTGTACCATACGTTTCCGCACGGAGCCCCTTCTTATGAGCATCGGATCTCATCATGAGAGGATTGAACTTTTGGTCCTTCCCAATTGCACCTCAGAAATTCTCCTTGGACTTCCCTGGCTTCAACTTCATTCCCCAACCCTGGATTGGTCCACTGGGGAGATCAAGAGTTGGGGGTCCTCTTGTTCCAAGAACTGTCTAAAACCGGTTCCCAGTAACCCTTGCCGTAACTCTGTGGTTCCTCCAGTAACCGGTCTCCCTAAGGCCTATATGGACTTCGCGGATGTTTTCTGCAAAAAACAAGCTGAGACTCTACCTCCTCACAGGCCTTATGATTGCCCTATCGACCTCCTCCCGGGCACTACTCCACCCCGGGGCAGAATTTATCCTCTCTCTGCCCCAGAGACTCTTGCCATGTCCGAATACGTCCAGGAGAATCTAAAAAAGGGCTTTATCCGTAAATCCTCCTCTCCTGCCGGAGCCGGATTTTTCTTTGTGTCCAAAAAAGATGGCTCCCTACGTCCTTGCATTGACTACCGCGGTCTTAATAAAATCACGGTTAAGAACCGCTACCCCTTACCCCTCATCTCTGAACTCTTTGATCGCCTCCAAGGTGCCCACATCTTCACTAAATTGGACTTAAGAGGCGCCTATAACCTCATCCGCATCAGAGAGGGGGACGAGTGGAAAACGGCATTTAACACCAGAGATGGACACTTTGAGTATCTGGTCATGCCCTTTGGACTGTGCAATGCCCCTGCCGTCTTCCAAGACTTTGTCAATGAAATTTTTCGTGATCTGTTATACTCCTGTGTTGTTGTATATCTGGACGATATCCTAATTTTTTCTGCCAATCTAGAAGAACACCGCCAGCATGTCCGTATGGTTCTTCAGAGACTTCGTGACAACCAACTCTATGCCAAAATTGAGAAATGTCTGTTTGAATGCCAATCTCTTCCTTTTCTAGGATATTTGGTCTCTGGCCAGGGACTACAGATGGATCCAGACAAACTCTCTGCCGTCTTAGATTGGCCACGCCCCTCCGGACTCCGTGCTATCCAACGCTTTTTGGGGTTCGCCAATTATTACAGGCAATTTATTCCACATTTTTCTACCATTGTGGCTCCTATCGTGGCTTTAACCAAAAAAAATGCTGATCCCAAGTCCTGGCCTCCTCAAGCAGAAGACGCCTTTAAACGACTCAAGTCTGCCTTTTCTTCGGCTCCCGTGCTCTCCAGACCTGACCCTTCCAAACCCTTCCTATTGGAGGTTGATGCCTCCTCAGTGGGAGCTGGAGCTGTTCTTCTACAAAAAAATTCTTCCGGGCATGCTGTCACTTGTGGTTTTTTCTCTAGGACCTTCTCTCCAGCGGAGAGGAACTACTCCATCGGGGATCGAGAGCTTCTAGCCATTAAATTAGCACTTGAGGAATGGAGGCATCTGCTGGAGGGATCAAGATTTCCTGTTATTATCTACACCGACCACAAGAACCTCTCCTACCTCCAGTCTGCCCAACGGCTGAATCCTCGCCAGGCCCGGTGGTCTCTGTTCTTTGCCCGATTTAATTTTGAGATTCACTTTCGTCCTGCCGATAAGAACATTAGGGCCGATGCTCTCTCTCGTTCCTCGGATGCCTCAGAAGTTGATCTCCCTCCGCAACACATCATTCCACCTGACTGCCTGATCTCCACTTCTCCTGCCTCCATCAGGCAGACTCCTCCAGGAAAGACCTTTGTTTCTCCACGCCAACGCCTCGGAATCCTCAAATGGGGTCACTCCTCCCATCTCGCAGGTCATGCGGGCATCAAGAAATCTGTGCAACTCATCTCCCGCTTCTATTGGTGGCCGACTCTGGAGACGGATGTTGGGGACTTTGTGCGAGCCTGCACTATCTGTGCCCGGGATAAGACTCCTCGCCAGAAGCCCGCTGGTTTTCTTCATCCTCTGCCTGTCCCCGAACAGCCTTGGTCTCTGATTGGTATGGATTTTATTACTGATTTACCCCCTTCCCGTGGCAACACTGTTATTTGGGTGGTCGTTGATCGATTCTCCAAAATGGCACATTTCATCCCTCTTCCTGGTCTTCCTTCTGCGCCTCAGTTGGCTAAACAATTTTTTGTACACATTTTTCGTCTTCACGGGTTGCCTACGCAGATTGTTTCGGATAGAGGTGTCCAATTCGTGTCTAAATTCTGGAGGGCTCTCTGTAAACAACTCAAGATTAAATTAAATTTTTCCTCTGCATATCATCCCCAGTCCAATGGACAAGTAGAAAGAATTAACCAGATCTTGGGTGATTATTTGCGACATTTTGTTTCCTCCCGCCAGGATGACTGGGCAGATCTCCTTCCATGGGCCGAATTCTCGTATAACTTCAGGGTCTCTGAATCTTCCTCCAAATCCCCATTTTTCGTGGTGTACGGCCGTCACCCTCTTCCCCCCCTCCCTACCCCCTTGCCCTCTGGTCTGCCCGCTGTGGATGAAATTTCTCGTGACCTTTCCATTATATGGAGAGAGACCCAAAATTCTCTCTTACAGGCTTCTTCACGCATGAAGAGGTTCGCGGATAAGAAAAGAAGAGCTCCCCCCGTTTTTTCCCCTGGAGACAAGGTATGGCTCTCCGCTAAATATGTCCGCTTCCGTGTCCCTAGCTACAAGTTGGGACCACGCTATCTTGGTCCTTTCAAAATTTTGTGTCAAATTAATCCTGTCTCTTATAAACTTCTTCTTCCTCCTTCTCTTCGTATCCCTAATGCCTTTCACGTCTCTCTTCTCAAACCACTCATCCTCAACCGTTTTTCTCCCAAATCTGTTCCTCCCACTCCTGTTTCCGGCTCCTCGGACGTCTTCTCGGTCAAGGAAATTTTGGCTGCCAAAAAGGTCAGAGGGAAAAATTTTTTTTTAGTAGACTGGGAGGGTTGTGGTCCTGAAGAGAGATCCTGGGAACCTGAGGACAACATCCTTGACAAAAGTCTGCTCCTCAGGTTCTCAGGCTCCAAGAAGAGGGGGAGACCCAAGGGGGGGGGTACTGTTACGCCGAGCGCTCCGGGTCCCCGCTCCTCCCCGGAGCGCTCGCTTCACTCTCTCCGCTGCAGCGCTCCGGTCACGTCCTCTGACCCGGGGCGCTGCGATCCCGCTGCCAGCCGGGATGCGATTCGCGATGCGGGTAGCGCCCGCTCGCGATGCGCACCCCGGCTCCCCTACCTGACTCGCTCCCCGTCTGTTCTGTCCCGGCGCGCGCGGCCCCGCTCCCTAGGGCGCGCGCGCGCCGGGTCTCTGCGATTTAAAGGACCACTGCGCCGCTGATTGGCGCAGTGGTTCCAATTAGGGTAATCACCTGTGCACTTCCCTATATTACCTCACTTCCCTTGCACTCCCTTGCCGGATCTTGTTGCCTTAGTGCCAGTGAAAGCGTTCCTTGTGTGTTCCTTGCCTGTGTTTCCAGACCTTCTGCCGTTGCCCCTGACTACGATCCTTGCTGCCTGCCCCGACCTTCTGCTACGTCCGACCTTGCTTCTGCCTACTCCCTTGTACCGCGCCTATCTTCAGCAGCCTGAGAGGTGAGCCGTTGCTAGTGGATACGACCTGGTCACTACCGCCGCAGCAAGACCATCCCGCTTTGCGGCGGGCTCTGGTGAAAACCAGTAGTGGCTTAGAACCGGTCCACTAGCACGGTCCACGCCAATCCCTCTCTGGCACAGAGGATCCACTACCTGCCAGCCGGCATCGTGACACCCACGTCTGTAGGTGAAAAACATCTTTATATAAAAAATAGTTGTGCTGTAAGATAAAAGAAATGCAATCCCCTATGTACTCAACTTGTTCCTGGGGCATTGCATTATGCATCTTTTTTCATAAAGTATTCGGCCGCCTCTTGCCCTTTTTGGTGTTCAATGACCGTATATAACGAGGTGACGTCAAGTGTGCCTTAGATGTATCCTGGTTCTCAAACTACCTCCTTTAGAATTTGCAAAACATGGGTAGTATCCTTGAGGTATGCCGGAAGTTGTACTACATACTTTTGAAGATGAGTATCCACATACTTTGACAGGTTTGCTGTGAGGCAGTTTATGCCCGATATAATGGGCCTTCCAGGTGGTTCGGTTTCAGACTTGTGAATTTTGGGGATGTGATAGAAAGCAGCTATCCGAGGGTGTTTCTGCAGTATGAAGTCCGCTTCTTTCTTATTTAATATTCCACTTATTTTTCCTCTTTGTACCAGGCTAGCTAGCTGGTTGTTGTATGTTGTCGTGGGGTCCTTTAGTAATTTTTGATACGTCTTTGTATCACTTAAGAGGCGACAAGATTCTTGGTGATAATCTTCTTTATTTTGTATTACTATACTCCCACCTTTATCAGCAGGTCTTCTAATAATTCCTTTATTTTCCTGGAGGGTTTTCATCGCCATTTGTTCTTTTCTAGTGAGGTTGGATATTTTCCGTCTATGTTTTTTGTCCTTATGTCGCCTAATGTCTCTAATCACCATATTTTCGAATACCCGGAATGAGTCTGAGTATTCGCTATATGGGTGAAAGGTAGACTTGTTCTTTAAAGTAGTATGAAGGTATTGAGAGGGTTGGTCCTCCTTATTTGTGGCAACAGGATTTAAAAAAATATATTTTTGAGGGACAAATTGCGCATAATTTTTTTTATGCCTATAAATGCCTCAGATTTATTGAAGGTGTTAGTCGGTGCAAACTTCAGTCCCTTCTGTAATAAGCTGGATTCTTCCTGATTTAAGGTGTATTTACTGAGGTTATAGATTTTTTAGGAATTTTTTTCATCGTCCCGAGTACCCTTCGGATTGTTTTCCTTTAATGTTCCAAGTTTTTTCTTTTTGGAGAATTTCCCCCCTCTCGTACCTCTTTTGTGCCTTGTTTGGCGCGTTTCTGAAAAAAATCCTGTCTGGAAGTTTTTTTAGAGATGTCTTTACTGCGTGCTTAATCCGCATAAGATTTTATTTTTCTCAAGCTACTGTTATGATTTGTGTTTCCATTTGTGGTTTCTACTGTGTTATTTCTTTTAGTTTTTACTTTCTCTGTACCATCTTTCTTATAGATGCTAGTATTTTTTGGTCTAACTATTAAAATCTCTTCTTGTCCTTCCATTTCTGGGTCACCTTCTCTTCCCTGAGCCAACAATGAAAACCTATTAGAGGTTACCAGATGTTCCATTGGGGTAGGGGGATCAGGTAGTATACTGATGTGAGTTTGTACATGAATTCCTTTATCTTTAGGAATTTCTGTCATCTGTTGTGTCTGGGGGGTAGGGCATATGGAAATCATTTCCAAGTCAATTTCCTCTATACTCTGTGGGCTCTGCATATTTGCTTCATCGATGGTGTGTAGCTCACCCTCACTGATAGGTGAGGTGCTATCCAACGGAAAAAGTTGAGAATCATCTGATACCTACAGTTAAAAGGCAGGGGAATAAGGACCAACCACCTTCCTCTTTTTTTCAGGAATCAGTTTTTTTCCCATGCCGTTCCTGTAAGGGATGTAAGAAAACGGCGAATAAAAGATCCCCACCGCACAAGGTGGAGAGTTGGGATGGATCCTTTACAGGCTCCATAAAATCTCATATCAATTGTAAGTCCACGGATGTTATTTATGGAATACAATGTCCTTGTGGCAAAACCTATGTAGGGAGAACCAAGCGTCTCCTATCCACAAGGATTGGGGAACACGTTTACAATATCGAACGGAGATTTCTGGGCCACCCACTCTCTAAACCTTATGCCGAAAACCACAATGCTTCATTCACACAATCCAACTTTTTTGGGTTGGAAAAACTAAAAAAACATTGGAGAGGAGGGGACCACATAGCGGCAATGTCCAGAGCGGAGAGCCGCTGGATATTCAATTCAAACACTATGTCCCCATATGGTTTGAACATGGATTTAGAATTATTTGCTTTTCTTTAACATAAGAAATCTACATAACAAAATCAAACAAATAATCAACAAATTGGAATTGGCTTTAAAAAAAACCAAAAAACATGAAATGTTTCTTGGACCAAATTCAGACTCCATATACTGGGTGAGTATCCGGATATTTACCACCATCCCCTGGAACTCCACTACCAGGATGTACCCCCGCTACCTTTGTGGAACCCCACTCTGTGAGTTCGCAGAACAGGAGGGATCGCTAAGCAGAGGAAAGAACCAGACACCGACACATCGTGCTCAGTGAGACCTGCTCTGAGGACTTCCCCACTCACTGCAACATATATAACAGCGCCAAAATTGTATCCATTTGAGCTATTCAAGCCGGTGTTACAACATTGACAAGGTAGGAAGAAGGCTACAGTACTTTACTTTTACTTTCATGTGAGTTTTGCATCTAAGTTATCATTTTGAGCGCTACGTGCAGGGTGGAATATCCTTATGCCCAGCAATAGTATCTCTATCATCATTATTATCTGTTCTTTAAAGGAAACCTCTACTGTGATTTTTTCTTGAACAAAACCTACTGTATCAGTGTACCTTCCTGAGTACCTACTGCAGCCAAATATCCATTGTCAACTCGCCTTCTATATTAGTACATCAACCCACTTTACATCTTCTTTACTGTGCGCCGATACACACCTTTATCTGTATTTAAAATCTAACTTTTGTTGACATATTATAAGTCTAATCTGCAATTTGATGCCTTTTGGAGATATTTTCATCTTTCCTTGGCTTCTTTATGCACATTAATACAAATTTTTACCTGGGGTGCCCAGGGCCGGATCATCATTGGCGCTCATGGAGCACCTGCTCTGGGCCCCGTGCCCGCAGGGGGCCCCGTCACATTCGGTACATCCCTGCGCGCTGCCCAGTTGCGGATCGGGGCCCCCCGATAGCCCGGCCGCGGCCACTTTAAAACAGTGACCAGCGGTGGCTCCTGGGGCCCGGACTCCTGCTGTTTTTTCTAGATTTCATATTTCCTTACCTGGCAGCGCTCAGCAGTCTCAGGTGATGCGTCGGGTCTTGTGGGCTGTGACGAGTGACGTCTCCTGCGGCTCCTCTGCACGACGTCAGGGGGGGTAATAATGAGCATGGGGGGAATGATGAGCAGGGGGGGTAATAATGAGCAAGGGGGGGGGGAATGATGAGCAGGGGGGTAATGATGAGCAGGAGGGGTAATAATGAGCAAGGGGGGAGAATGTTGAGCAGTGGGGGAGAATGTTGAGCAGGGGGGAGAATGATGAGCAGGGGGGGAGAATGATGAGTAGTGGGGAATGATGAGCAGGGGGGGAATGATGAGCAGGCGGAGGGAATGATGAGCAGGGGGGAGAATGATGAGCAGGGGAGAATGAAGAGCAGGGGGGGAATGATGAGCAGGGGGGGGAATGATGAGCAGGGGGGAATGATGAGCAGGGGGGGATGATGAGCAGGGGGGGATGATGAGCAGGGGAAAACACGGGAAAGGAGGCGGCGGGGGGGTTAAATATGGCACAGGGGCTGATAAAAGGGGGAGGAAGGAGGGGGGGGGGGTTATATGCCAGTGCGTGTTATATGCAGATAAATACTGTAATTCCCCCTCCCCCCCTCCCCCACACATTCAGCAGGACATCCCTGTGCCCTGAAAGATCTTTTCGGGACACAAGGATGTCCCGGTTACCTTTCTGCGGCCCCGCAATAACTTTAAAAATGCAGGGGCCGCCGGGAGGTAGCGCACGCAGGGACATCACTGACATCCCGTGCATGCGCCCATAGGAGCAGAGCAGCGAGGATGCACGCATGGTAAGTTACCTGCAAGTCATCTTCAATGCTCCGATCACCGCTCCTCCGGTCCCGGGACCTAGTAGATCATGACACCGGACCAGAAGAGCGGTGGTCGGAGCACTGAAGTGGGGCAGTACACAGACATCCAGCCTCTAGCCATACACTGTATATGGCTGGAGGCTGTATGTCTGTGGTGGACACTGCCAACGTAATGTGGGGGGACAACAACCTAATGTGGGGGAACTGCAACCTACTGTGGGGGAACTACAACCTAATGTGGGGGAACTGGGGGTGGGGTTGGTGAAGAAAAGTGTAGTGGAGAAGGACCAGGAGGGCATGGGGGGCTGAAGTGAGGTTGCTTGGGGGGGTGCGGTGGGGGGTGAGGTAAGGTAAGTGTGGGTTTGGTAAAGGGGGCAGAGGAGTGTGAAGGGGACTGAGGGGGGGGTAGGGGGTGCAGAAAAGTGGAATAGTGGAGAAGGACCAGGAGTGTTGAAGGGGGGGACTTAAAGGGGTACTCCACCCCTAGACATCTTATACCCTATCCTTTGGATAGGGGATAAGATTTCCAGGGGTGGAGTACCCCTTTAAGGACCAGAGGAGGACTAAGGCTAAGTTTCCAGAGAAGGCAAAAGCACAAGAAAAAAAATGCCAAAAAATTACCATAACACAGGAAAAAGCAGTAGCAGTTTTTCTGTGTTTTTGAAAATAAAAAAAGGGGGAAACCTAGACTTAGGGGTCTCTGGGAGCAGGAGTCTGGAGGAGAATTAGGGGTCTGGGGGGGGGGGGGCAGAGGGGTCTGGGGGAATTAGGGCTCGTCCACACCACTTCCGCCAGCAGATTTTTGCTTGTTTTCAATGGGATGCTGCTGCTCTGTGCACATTACGGAAGACAGTGTGTGGTACTATTATTTTTAGAGGGCATGATGTTTGGCAGTATAATATACATAGTACACAGGGTTTGGCAGTATTATATTTAGGAAGCACAGTCTCTTGTAGGGTTATAATGATTGTTGTCTTTATACAGAGGATGAGGATCGGCTGGCAAAGTGAGGATGATGTCCAGGCTGGACCAGATAAAGAAGAAAAGGAAAGACAACAAAGAGGACGTCTCCTGTGAGTCATTTTATGTTTGTGTATTCTCCTGTCCCATTAGATCTCTCGTCACTTCTAAGTTTTGCAGAAATAATGGATGAATTTTCAAATTAGTAGAAGAGATACCTGGTTAAGAAATCCAAATATGGGCACATGCCCATGTGGACAATGCTCTTTTTGTCCTTTTGTACCACGCCAAAAAGAATTCACCAATCTGGTGGATGGTCGAATTTACAAATTGTACGATTTTGTTAATTGTAAGAGTGCAGGCATAGTATATGCGTGTACATGTACATGCCTGAAATTGTACATAGGGAAAACACTGCAAGAATTTAGGAGGCGTATCTTGAAACATCTGAGTGGCATCCGGACAGGTGCGATTACACCAATAGCCCAACATATAAGAGAGGTGCATGATGGTGACCGTAAGAATTTAACATTCTGGGGTTTGAGACAGATTAAGCTTAGTCCAAGGGGCGGCAACCTTGATAACATTCTCCTTAAGGAGGAGTCTAAGTGGATCTTTTGTTTAAAAACCCTAAACATTTCACTATTTATTTGATTGAGCTGCATTACCAGTTTCATACCTGAATACACTATTTATTTGTTTCATTTATGGCTAAATATTGGTGGAGAATATTTTCGTGTGTCGGATTCATTAGACCCCGAGACAGAATTAAGCTACCAGGGTGGTAAGCCCATGAGCACTAAATTAGGCCACTGAGTACATGTATAAGCATCATCACATTAAACTAATTAGTCATCTATTCACCTTTATGTTAATCTGTTGTTAGTTTTTTATGGTATTGGGGATTGTGGAGCAGAGAATCACTCGCCACATTAGAACATCGTATACATAGCTATTTTAAGCATGTGTCTATTGTTACCAATTGTCTGGGGTTCATATTGTCCAAGATATATGTCATGATGCCTATTTACATGTAGGCATTTAGGATCACTGATATATGTAATTTTATGCATTTGTATACTTATTGTTCCTTTATTGTTTTTTTACGGTAGCACACCTACAAAGTTCGGTAAGACTGGAGGCATTATGCTAGTTGTTAAGTATTATTTATGTTACCCTTGGAGATTCATCAAATATTATAATTTTGGCTTGACAATTGGGCTATATAGGTCATATTTCTGTGGGCAATATGTTCTGTAGGTATCAATATCTTAATATATCTGGGCAATTGGTGGCCTGTTGTTATGCAAGAATTGGTTAAGAATGTGAATGAGGTCTAGGTTATTGGTTCATCAGCTTATTAATACACATTGTATACATGTAACATCCTAATACTTACCTCATTTATGAGTTGCCTTCAGCTGCAGTAATTAATTCATATAAGTTTCCATATGTGTTTGTTTTATTATTGATCAGGTGGATCCAAAGAGTTAATAATATTGCACTAGACATAGATGTAGCGCAGGCGCAGTGTGATCTGATCTCAGTGCCGGGACCTCGGCTCTGTGCATATGGGACTTCGGCTACATGCGCTTGCGCACTATTATATGATTTGATTTCAGTGTCGAGTTTTCGGCTGTGTGCCTGCTGCCAACATTCCAATGTGAATGTAGTATCATGTGAGTTGGACGCGTCAAATGATCCAGACTGAGCGGCTGACAGGGAGGTTACTGTCAGCGCATGCCGAACATGACGTAGACGGATGTTTACCTCGCAGGAGCAGCTTATTGGTCTATCAATAGACAATTCTTATTGGGGTGAGTGAATAGAAATCGCCGGTGGTGGGTGATGTCACTGAATATCCCGATCCTAGATTGGATCATATAATGAAGGTGGTATCATGATGAATGAGGATTGGCTATGAATTATACAGCAACAAGGTGGTATTGGTTAGTTTTGGGATTATCCCTCATTGGCTAGCCTGTTGATGAGGTCAATTTGATTGCATATAAAAGGGGCTCATTTTGAACTGGCACTCAATTCTGTATGTTATTCTCCTTCATAAAGCCACATTGAGTGGCGAAACATGTCGGGGTGTGACAGTTTAATCTTGTAAATAGCTTTCCCATTGCATCCAATTTTAGGCAGTGAGCGTAATATGTATCTCTAAATGGATGGCGGTTTAGTCTAAGGCACAGGTCCACACCGGCAGTGCACAGCAGGGTAGTGGCCAGAGAGAAGAGACATATATTGGCATAATACTGTATAAACCACATGGTCTGATCATTCGTGAAAATTATGTGTACATAAACACACTAGGGCCTCACACTAACCAGCCTGGCTCCCGCCTGTAGCTCTGCACCCTAATGGCATCATCACTAGGGGACGGAGCTACACTGACCTGGCCCGAGACAGGAGTATATACAGCTATCTATAG
Source organism: Hyla sarda (assembly GCF_029499605.1). Classification (NCBI taxonomy): domain Eukaryota; kingdom Metazoa; phylum Chordata; class Amphibia; order Anura; family Hylidae; genus Hyla; species Hyla sarda. The sequence continues at coordinate 140,337,702 of NC_079194.1, read as the reverse complement.
ACAGGAGTATATACAGCTATCTATAGATATCTATAGATAGCTGTATATAGCTATAGATAGCTGTATATAGTGTATACCGCCCAAAGGGGCTATAGGAGCAGGGAGTCCTGTCAGTATACTGGGGTTTCCACACACCAGAAAAAACGCCAGAAAAACTCCCAAAATACAGGAAAAAGCTGTGGCAGTTTTTCTGGTGTTTTTGCTGGCTTTTTTTTTAACAAGTGGAAACTTAGACTAAGTGTTATGCTGAGATCAAGTAATTATAGAATTAAGTTGCTTCTTGGTCACAATCCATTTCCTATAACATACAGCGACATGGGACACAATCCTTTATTTTCATTTGGCTTCAGATAAGTACCAGTTTCAAAGTAACATGGAACTGATAACAATGCAAGTGTATGCTAATTGAATTTTTTTTATTGTTTATTTATTTTTGACTGCTGTTTACTGGTATCCTTTGTCCATTAACTGTTGATAAGTAATGGCTTTATATTCATGGTTGTACTGACTTTATATTAAAGTTCCTACATCTGTGAGCTCTTCAGTTTATATTTATATTTTCAGTAACCTTTGCTACTTAGTTACATGGTATTCATTGTAGGCATCACTTGATATCGCTACCGCATGCAGGTCTGGAGGGGTGGTTTGTGTCAGGCTATAGGCCTCTCTTCCCCTTCTCCTATCCCCAATAAGCTAGACAGTTGATTATTATTGAGATAGTAAGTCTCCTCACTGTCTGTTATCAGGGTCAATGTAGGAGTGAGAGGGGTAGGTTCCTGTGCGGGGACATCCTTTTTACTACATTCCACTCCGCCTAGGATTAGGGGTAGAAAAGGGGCATCTTATAATTTGGGACTGTAGATAGGGGCCGCTGCAACCAGGCCCTCTCCTTGATACCCTCCCTGCTCCCCCTTCCATTCCCATAGTATTGTTACTTATCTGGACCACTGATATATAAGGCTCAACATTGTTGGAGCAAGGCCTTTTTGTACTGTGACATTTCACCATATACTGATCGAGATATTTGTTATAGTATTAGCCATATTTTGGCATGCGTTTTTATTTTTTATTTTTTGGAGTTGTTTGGCCAATTTTTGTTTTGCTGATTTTAGTAGAATAATAAAAGTTAAGTTTTAGTCTTTTTTTCAGTAATATTGTTTTGGGTGGCAACACTAAGGATGTATAGCTGTTTGCTGTGTTTTCTACAGCCCCATTGTATATTTACCCTCTAAAAAAGTCTGTGTTTCATACAGTGCAAATTGGGGGGCACCAGAGAGTAAGGCTAGGTTCACACTGCAGAATCTCCGAGCAGAAAATATCCACCCGGAGATTCCAATAGACTGCAATGTGTTCCGCGAGTATTTACGCCTGAAGAATGAGCAACGCCATTCTTCAGGCAGAAATTTCCAAGTGGATTTTCCATTCACAAATTCCGCTTCACAAATTCGGAAGTGTGAACTTGTGGAAGGAAACCCATTCACTATACTACACGTTTTAGTAAGCGGAATTTATGCCTGAAATTTCAAAGCGGAATTGCAGGCAGAAATGTTGTACGGTAGTTCGAACCTAGCCTTAGGCTAGGTTCACATTGTGGAATTTCTGGGCAGAATTTCTGCCGGAGATCGAGCCGACGGCACTAGGACCGAGCGGACTACATTGCCATCCCCATAGATGGCAATGCATTTCTGAGCAGATCTCCCAAAAGATCCACCCAGAAATGCATTGCAGTCTATGGGGGCAGCAATGCAGTCTGCTTGGTCCTAGCGCTGCCTGCTCGATCTCTGGCAGAAATTCTGCCCAGAAATTCTGCAGTGTGGGTCTATTCACACAGAAGAATTCCGTCTCAAATTAAAGCCCTTAGATTTCTATGGGATTCCGCACTCCCATTCACACTTCTGAATTTCCGCTTGTGGAATTTCAGAAGAGTGAATAGGAGTGCAGAATCCCATAGAAGTCTATGGGCTTTAACCCCTTAAGGACTGAGCCATTTTCCACCTTAACCCCTTAAGGACGAAGCCTATTTGGGCCTTAAGGACGCAGCCGTTTTTTGCAAATCTGACCAGTATCACTTTAAGCATTAATAACTCTGGGATGCTTTTACTAATCATTCTGATTCTGAGAATGTTTTTTCGTGACATATTCTACTTTATGTTAGTGGTATATTTTTGTTGATACTTGCATCATTTCTTTGTGAAAAATTCCAAAATTACATGAAAAATTTGAAAATATAGCATTTTTCTAACTTTGAAACTCACTGCATGTAAGGAAAGTGGACATTCCAAATAAATTATATATTGATTCGCATATACAATATGTCTACTTTATGTCTGCATCAAAAAGTTGACATGTTTTTACTTTTTGAGGACATTAGACGGCTTCAAAGTGGAGCAGCAATTTTCCAAATTTTCACAAAAATTTCTAAATCTGAATTTTTCAGTGACCAGTTCAGTTTTGAAGTGACTTTGAGGGTCTCTGTGTTAGAAATCCCCCATAAATGACCCCATTATGAAAACTGCACCCCTCAATGTATTCAGAAAGTTTGTTAACCCTTTAGGTGTTTCACAGGAATAGCTGCAAAGTGGAGGCAAAAATTCAAAATCTCCTTTTTTTTACACTAACATGTTCTTGTAGCCCCAATATTTTCATTTTTACAAGTGTTAAAAGGAGAAAAAGCAACACAAAATTTGTAGCCCAATTTCTCCCGAGTATGGAAATACCTAATATGTAGCACTAAAGTGCTCTGCTGGCGAACTATAGGGCTCATAAGGGAAGGATTGACAATGGGCTTTTGGGGGGCATGTCACTTTTGGAAGCTCCCATAGTGCCAGAACAGCAAAAAAAAAAAAAAAACACATGGCACACCATTTGGGAAAGTACACCCCTCAAGGAACGTAACAAGGGGTACAGTAACCCTTAACTCCCCACAGGTGTTTTACGAACTTTCGTTAAAGTTGAAAAATATGATTTTTTTTGCACTAAATTTCTGGTGTTACCGCAAATTTTTCATTTTCAAAAGGGGTAATACCAGAAAAATCCCCCCAAAAATTGTTGCCCCATTTCTCCTGAGTAAGGATATACCCCATATGTGGATGTAAAGTGTTCTGCTGACAAACAACAGGGCTCAGAAGAGAAGGAGCAAAATATGGATTTTTGAGAGAGAATTTTGCTGAAATTGTTTTTGGGGGCATGTCGCATTTAGAAAGCCCCCATGGTGCCAGAACAGCAAAAAATACCCACATGGCACACCATTTGGGAAAGTACACCCCTCAAGGAACGTAACAAGGGGTACAGTAACCCTTAACTCCCCACAGGTGTTTGACGAACTTTCGTTAAAGTTGAAAAATATGATTTTCTTTACACTAAATTGCTGGTGTTACCCCTAATTTTTCATTTTCAAAAGGGGTAATAGGAGAAAAAGCCCCCAAAATTGTAGCCCCATTTCTCCTGAGTAAGGAAATACCCCATATGTGGATGTAAAGTGTTCTGCTGACAAACAACAGGGCTCAGAAGAGAAGGAGCAAAATTTGGCTTTTTGAGAGAGAATTTTGCTGAAATGGTTTTTGGGGGCATGTCGCATTTAGAAAGCCCCAATGGTGCCAGAACAGCAAAAAATACCCACATGGCACACCATTTAGGAAACTACACTCCTCAAGGAACGTAACAAGGGGTACAGTAGCCCTTAACTCCCCAACAGTTATTCCAAGATATTTTTAACAGTGGGCTGTGAATATAAAAAAAAAATATTTTTTATTTTTACAGCCTACTGTTTCAAAAATCTTGGAATCCCCATTGGGGTCTAAATGCTCACTGTACCCCTTCTTATGTTCCTTGAGGGGTGTAATTTCCAAAATGAGGTCACTTGTGGGGGTTTCCACTGTCCTGGCACAATGGAGGCCTTGCAAACACGACATGCCTACATTCCAGCTAAATCCACTTTCCAAAAAGTCCAATGATGCTCCTTTCCTTCTGAGACCTGTAGTGCGCCAGCAGAGCACTTTACATCCACATATGGGGTATTTCCATATTTGGGAGAAATTGTGTTTCAAATTTTGGGGGACTTTTACTCTTTTGTCTCTTGTGAAAATGAAAAACCTGGAGCCACAGCAACAGGTTAGCGTAAAAAGTTATATATTTTTTTATTTTCACTGCTCACTGTTCCAAAAATCTATCAGACACCTGTAGGGTCCAAATGCTCACTGCACCCCTTTTACATTCCTTGAGAGGTGTAGTTTCCAAAATGGGGTCACATGTGGGTGTTTTTTTCTGGGGGTTAATGTCAGAAATGCTACAACTATTAGCCAACCCTATGCAAATCACCAATTTAGGCCTAAAATGTACATGGTGCTCTCTCACTCCTGAGCCTTGTTGTGCCACCGCAGAGCACTTTAGGTACACATATGGGGTATTTCTGTACTCAGGAGAAAATGTGTTACAAATTTGTTGAGGCTTTTTCTTCTTTTACCTCTTGTGAAAGTTAAAAGTATGGGGCTACACCAGCATGTTAGTGTAAATTTTTTTTATTTTTTAACACTAACATGCTGGTATAGCCCCCAACTTTTCTTTTTCACAAAAGGTAAAAGTAGAAAAAGCCCCCCAAAATTGTGAAGCAATTTCTCCCGAGGACAGAAATACCCCATATGTGGTCCTAAACTGTTGCCAGGCAAATGCAACAGGGCCCAGAAGTGAGAGAGCTCCATGCGCATTTGAGGCCTAAATTAGTGATTTGCACAGGGGTGGCTGATAGTTGCAGAGATTTACTTACATGCGGTGTACCAAAACACTGCATTTAGTAAGTCTCAGCCTATTGCAGTGTTTCCCAACCTGAGTGCCTCCAGCTGTTGCAAAACTGTGACTCCCAGCTTGTTGGGAGTAGTAGTTTTGCAATAGCTGGGGGCAAGCTGGTTGGGAAACACTGCCCTACTGTGTTGATCCAGAGGAAGGCAAAAAAACCTTATGAGCCGGATGCCAATTTGCTTCATGCTAGGGGGAAAAATTCCTTCCCGACGCCAAACATGGCAATCAGAATAAATCCCTGGATCAACGTTCTTGGGACTTTTTGGGGATTAATACAACCAGGGACTGGAATGTCCCTGTGTTGACAATGCATCGGAAAAGCATTGTACATAGCCGTGGTCCCAAGCTCCTGTACAACGTCACCAATGCATTGGAAAAGAACAAAAAGGTGGTGTAGAACGCCACATCCAGGCTCGTGTGCAACGCACTTAAATTTTGGGAAGAATATAAATTAGGTAAATCATAAATACTCCACAGACGTATGGTACGCCTTGAATCATTCTTTGATGCAGAGGCCTGGTTTTTTAGGACAGGTGTCACACTGGAAAATTGTGTCCTTTCTTATCCCTTTTTTAGAACAGACTCTACACCTTTTCTGTGACCGTCCCTTTTTTCCAGTGTGGGGGACCTCTCCTGGAAAATGTTGCCCTGGTACAATACGGGAGCCTTCAGTTCCAGAGATACTTGGGCCCGCTCCTTCCTGGTCACCAAAGATCAGGGCCTTGATCACTACCTCCTGGAACTGCACAAATGTACAATGCTACTTTTTTGTACCATCTTCTGGTTTTGCGCATAGCCATATATGGTTTGAGGACTTGATCTGAGAGATCAACTACTCCCATATACTGATTGTAATCCAGGATACAATCAGGTTTGAGGACCATTGTTGTGGTACCTCGTACAGGGACAGGTGAGCTGTCGTTACTGTGAATGGTGGTCAGCATAAGGACATCCCTCTTGTCCTTATATCTGACCAACAGCAGATTTTCACTAGTAAGGGCCCTACTCTCACCCCTAGGGATCAGTGGGAGATTTGTCGGAAGGCCTCTCTGATTTTTCCGCACAGTGCCACAAGCGGCAGTGGCTCTGGCGGAAACGGACTTGAAGAGAGGGATGCTTGTATAAAAGTTATCCACGTACAAGTGGTAACCTTTATCCAGCAGTGGGTACATCAGTTCCCACACAATTTTCCCGATAACTCCCAGGATGGGGGGGCATTCTGGAGGTTCAATGCGGGAATCCTTCCCTTTGTACACCCTAAATCTGAAAGTGTACCCTGAGGTACTCTCACAGAGCTTGTATACTTTCACGCCATACCTTGCCCTTTTACTGGGAATGTACTGGCGGAAATGAAGTCTCCCTTTGAAACTAATAAGGGATTCGTCAATAGCGATCTCCTTATGGGGGATATACGCCTCTGCAAATTTTTTACTGAAATGATCTATGACCGGCCTGATTTTGAACAGGCGGTCATTTGTGAGATCATTTCGTGACGGGCACGTTGCATTATCGACACAATGCAAACATCTGAGGACAGCCTCAAAGCGATCCCTTTTCATGGCCATACAGTAGAGGGGACGTTATGCGTTGTTTGGGCCACCATCAAATTGACAAAGTCCTCACTGAAAAAAAACATAAAAAAGTCCATTTCAGTGAGGCCTGTGGTGTCAATTTGGATTCCTGGGCGGCCAACAAACCCAGGAATCAGTGGTGCATAATCGTCCGGAACTGGGGTCCAGACAGGGTCATCTGTAAGGGGGATAGTGCCGCTAGTATGGTGGACAGGGAACATTGTACGAGGGACAGGGCTACTTGTTTGGGGAACAGGGCTACTAGTTTGGGGGACCAAAGGCTGCCGCCTTCTAGGGGGTTCATCTTCACTGGATGATGAGGAAGAAAAGAGGAAGGTAGGGTCTTCTTTTTCCCCATCACTGGCGGATTCGCTGTCGGAGGCAAGCATAGCGTATGCCTCCTCCGCCGAAAACATGGACCCTCTACGGGACATTAGAATTTTTTTGGGGGGGATGGGGTGGGGGGGGAGGGGGTTTGTAACTGTGCGTATGTGTAAATGTAGTGTTTTCACTTACTTTATTTGTGAATAGTGTAAAGTGAGTAGTGTAGTGCTTTAGTACTTTTCCAACTGTACAAATGGACGGTCTGGCCACACAGTGCAGAACTGCGACTGTTGGCACAGATCCCAAAACCGCAAAAAAATAAAAAAAACGCAAGAAAACAATATGCAAAAAAAAATTGCAAAAAAAATAATAATTTGAAAAAAAAAATATATATATAAAATTACAAAAAAAAACTGCACCCCCCAAAAAATATGGGGGCAGGCTGCAGCAGCAAATGCTCTGAGGGGTCACACAGACCCACAGAGCAGTGCTGGTGCAGAACAGCCCTGTGCTGCTAACTGTCCCTGCCTGCTCTACTGCTCACCCTCACTCACCAACAATGCGCCGCACAGTTAACACAGCCTCCGCTGCTCCGCCACTGCTCGCGCCGATCTCGCGCCGATAACCGCCGGTAAGCGCCGCAGCCACCGCAGAACACCTTCCCCGCTCTGTGCCCGGACTCGAGTGAGCGGCCAGAGCGGAAGGAGGAGATATTCAAACGCCGCAGAGCGCTGCGATTGGCTGGATCCGTCCGGACCGGCCATTCGCTGCCACCTCCCTCCTTTACTAAATGATGATTGGAGCTATCTCGGACAGCTGCAATCATCATTTTTTTCTGCATGCACGGCTCCCCGTCGCTGTAATGCCCCGCGATCGCCGTGAATGGACTGTATGAATGTACTGTCCAATCACGGCGATCGCCGTTACAGGAGGGGGTTAAGTCCCCCTAGGCATCGTGTGAAGATGGCTGCTGTTAGTAAACAGCAGTCATCTTCACCCGATCTCACTGTCGGGTGACGCTGTGGCTTAAAACAGCTTGGACGTAAATGTACGTTAAGTACCACCTCACAAGGACGTACATTTACGGCGCTCGTCGTTAAGGGGTTAAGGACTGAGCCCTTTTTTGCAATTCTGACCTTTCACTTTATGCATTAATAACTCTGTGATGCTTTTACTGATTATTCTGATTCTGAGATTGTTTTTTCGCGACATATTGTACTTTAACATAGTGGTAAATTGTTGTCGTTACTTGCATCCTTTCTTGGTGAAAAATCACAAAATTTCATGAATTTTTTTTTAATTTTGCATTTTTCTAACTTTGAAACTCTCTGCTTTCCTTACGAAAATGGATATTCCAAATAAATGTTATATTGATTCACAAACACAATATGTCTACTTTATGTTGGCATCATAAAATTTACCTATTTTTCCTTTTTGAAGACTTTAGAGGGCTTCAAACTATAGCAGCAATTTTCAAAATTTTCATGAAAATTTCTAAATCTGAATTTTTCAGGGAACTGGATTTGAGGGGCCTTTCTGTGAGAAATACCCAATAAATGACCCCATTATAGAAACTACACCCCTCAAAGTTTTCAAAATGACATTCAAAAAGTGTGTTAACCCTTTAGGTGTTTCACAAGAATTGCAGCAAAGTGGAGGAGATAAATCAAAATCAGCATTTTTTACACTAACATGTTCTTGTAGCCCCATTTTTTTTTGAAGTGGGAAAAGGAGAAAAAGACCCCCAAAATTTGTAGCCCAATTTCTCTCGAGTATGGAAATACCTCATATGTTGATATAAAGTGCTCTGCGGGCTCACAACATAGCTCAAGAGGGAAAGAGCAACTGTAGGATTTTTGAAAACTAATTTTGCTGTCATGGTTTTTGGGGGCCATGTTGCATTTAGGAAGCCCCCATGGTGCCAGAACAGCAAAAAAAAAAAAAACACATGGCATACTATTTTGGAAACTACACCCCTCGAGGAACGTAATAAGGGGTATAGTGAGCCTTAACACCTCACAGGTGTTTGACGACTTTGCATTGAAGTTGGAAGTGAAAATGGAAAATTTTATTTTTAACACTAAGGTTAGGTTCAGACTACGGAATCTTCCGCCCGGAGATTCTGAGTTCCGCCTGCGCCGACTGAATAAGTCGGCGCTAGGACCGCGCGGACACTGCAGTCTCCCATAGACTGCAATGTGTTCCGCGAGAAATTCCGCCTGAAGAAAGAGCACCGCCTTTCTTCAGGCGGAAATTTCTAAGCGGATTTACTAAGCGGGTTTTCCGCTTCACAAATTCCGAAGTGTGAATTTGTGAACGGAAAACCATTCACTACACTAGACATTTTAGCAAGCGGAATTTCTGACGGAAATTGTACGACTGAATTTCTGTCGGAAATTCCGTAGTCTGAACCTAGCCTAAGATGATGGTGTTACCTCAAATTTTTCTTTTTTACAAGGGATAATAGGAGAAAATGGACCCCAAAATTTGAAGCCCAATTTCTCCTGATTAAGAAATGCCCCCTATGTGGATGTTAAGTGCTCTGCTGGCGCACTACAGTGCTCAGAAGAGAAGGAGCAAAATTTGTGGACGTCAAGTGCTCTGCTGGCGCACTACAGTGCTCAGAAGAGAAGGAGCAAAATTTGGCTTTTTGAAATTTAATTTTACTGAAATGGTTTTTGGGGGGCATGTTGCATTTAGAAAGTCCCCAGGGTGCCAGAACAGCAAAAATCCCCCCACATGGCATACTATTTTCGTAACTACACCCCTCAAGGAACGTAACAAGGTGTATAATGAACCTTAACACCTCACAGGTGTTTGATGACTTTGCGTTGAGGTTGGACGTGAAAATGGAAAATTTGATTTTTGACACTAAAATGATGGTGTTACCTCAAATTTTTCTTTTTTTACAAGGGATAATAGGAGAAAATGGACCCCAAAATCCATACTCCCTCAGTATCCATAAGCCCTCAGTATTTTATGCCCACATATGGGGTATTTCCGTATTCAGGAGAAATTGTGTTACAAATTTTGGGGGTCTTTTTTCCTTTTCCTTCTTGTGAAAATGAAAAGTATGAGGCAACACCAGCATGTAAGTGTAAACATTTTTTTTTTTTTTTACACTAACATGCTGGTGTAGACCCCAACTTTACCTTTTCATAAGGGGTAAAAGGAGAAAAAGCCCCCAAAAATTGTTGGGCAATTTTCCCCGAGTACGGAAATACCCCATATGTGGTCCTAAACTGTTTCCTTGAAATACGACAGGGCTCCGAAGTCAGAGAGCACCATGCGCATTTGAGGCCTAAATTAGTAATGTGCATAGGGACGGACCCGGATGCAAGAATTACACTTGCCTCCGATACCAAAATTAACCTACGGCAGTGTTTCCCAAACAGGGTGCCTCCAGCTGTTGCAAAACTCCCAGAATGCCTGGACAGTCAATGGCTGTCCGACAATACTGGAAGTTGTTGTTTTGCAACAGCTGGAGGCTGCGTTTTAGAAACCGTGCCGTACCAGAGGTTTTTCATTTTTATTGGGGGGGTTAACTGTGTAGGGGTATGTGTATATGTAGTGTTTTACCCTTTATTTTGTGTAAGTGTAGTGTAGTGTTTTTAGGGTACATTCAGACTGCCGGGGGATTACAGAAAGTTTCCCACTGGGAATTTGAGCAGGAAAACTTCCTGCATCTCTAACTTGCAGTGAGAGACTAACTGTACACCCCTGCCCGTGTGAATGTACCCTGTACATTCTACAGCTCCCAGCATGGCCATTGGCTGTCCCTGCATGCTGAGGGTTGTGGTTATGCAACAGCTGGAGGCTGGGGGGGGGAGTCCAACGCGGCGGGGACCGAAATTCCCATGGGCGTATCCATACGCCCTCAGTCCTTAAGGACTTTAAAACGGGGGCGTAGGGATTCGCCCGCCGTCCTTAAGGGGTTAATATGAGGTGGAATTCTGCAAGCAGAAATTCTGCCGTGTGAATAGACCCTTAGGTTAGGTTCACACTACGGAATCTCCGGGCAGAACATTGCCGCCCGGAGATTCCGAGTGCGGCCAGTGCCGGCTGAATCAGTCGGCGCTAGGACCACGCGGACACTGCAATCTCCAATAGACTACAAAGTGTTCCGCAAGTATTTTTGCCTGAAGAATGAGCAACGCCATTCTTCAGGCGGAAATTTCCAAGCAGATTTTCCTTTCGCAAATTCCGCTTCACAAATTCCGAAGTGTGAATTTGGGAACGGAAACCCATTCACTATACTATACATTTTAGCAAGCAGAATTTCTGCCTGCAATTTCAAAGCGGAATTGCAAGCGGAAATTCCGTAATGTGAACCTAGCCTTAGAATTTCTGCCGGAGATTGAGCCGGCGGCACTAGGACCACGCGGTCTGCATTGCCGTCCTCATAGACGGCAATGCATTTCTGGGTGGATCTTTGAGAGATCTGCTCAGAAATGCTTTGCCATCTATGGGGACGGCAATGCAGTCCACGCGGTCCTAGTGCTGCCAGCTCGATCTCCGACAGAAATTCTGCCCAGAGATTCTGCAGTGTGAACCCAGCCTAAGGCTAGGTTCACACTGCAGATTCTCTGGGCAGAATTTCTGCTGGAGATCGAGCCGGCGGCTTTAGGACCGCGTGGACTATATTGCCATCCCTATAGATGGCAATGCATTTCTGAGCAGATCTCTCAAAAGATATACCCAGAAATGCATTGCAGTCTATGGGGACAGCAATGCAGTCTGATCGGTCCTAGGGCCGCCGGCTCGATCTCCGGCAGAAATTCTGACCAGAAATTCTGCAGAGTGGTTCACTCTGCAGAGTGGTTCCAGCCTCAAAGTCCCAAATGCTGGTTTATAAGTGTGTAAGGCTAGGTTCACACTACAGAATTTCTGGGCAGAATTTCTGCCGGAGATTTAGCCAGCGGCATTAAGACCGCACAGACTGCATTGCCGTCCCCATAGATGGCAATGCATTTCCGGGTGGATCTTTTGGGAGATCTGCCCAGAAATGCATTGACATCTATGGGGACGCAATGCAGTCCGCACGGTCCTAGTGCCGCCGGCTTGATCTCCGGCAGAAATTCTGCCCAGAAATTCCACAGTGTGAACCTAGCCTTAGGGACAGAAATCTAACAGCAATATTGGTGAGTACAAAGCAAACAAAAACAGATTTAAAGTTCTTAAATGGGCACTGTCACCAACTTTTTTTTTTTGATATGTTGTAGTACTTATGTACTACAACATATCCCTAATATAGTTTCATTTTTTTTTCTTTTTATTAATATGGTGTAATTTACTTTGAAACCGGCCACTAGGGGTCTCCCTCCTAGTGGCCGGCTGCAGCCTGGCAGTGACGTCACGGCTGAATTCGGACTGATGCGGCCGGGCATCGGTCCTTTTCATTCAGCCTGCGCTCGCTCCCTGTCTGTCAATCAGACAGGCAGGGAGCGAGCGCTGAGAGCGCATTGGCTCCCTGGCCTCACACACCGGCCCCGCCTCCTGGTATAAGCCGCTGCTGCTGCCTCAGGAAGGACTCAGCACAGCACTTGGATATTTCTGCTTTGGGTGGGGGGATTTTAGCGCCCGAGGTGGGGGGTTTGCATAGCGCGGCGGCCATAACAAATGTATTGCTGTCAGCGGGGCGGGCAGGGGTTAGCGCCGCGGCCACAGCGCTATGCAAAAACAAATGTATTGCTTTCACCGGGAGAGTGGGGGTTAGCGCCGCATGTATTGCTTTCAGCGGGGGGGGGGGGGGGTGGGGGGGGGGGTTTCGGGGGGAACCACAGGGTGCCTCCAGTTTCACCACTACAACTCCCAGCATGCCCTGACAGCCGATAGATGTCAGGGCAATCTGGGAGTTGTAGTGGTAAAACAACTGGAGGCACCCTGTATAGGTGAACTAAGGGCGAAAGTGCCGGCCCCAGAAGGCATCAGTTACCTTGTGCCTGCTGGGGAAGTCTGACTGGTAGTGAGCACATTACCAGGCAGACAAAAAGGCATTTCTAAAATAGTAAAAAAAAAATTAAGGCAGGAAGGGGGTTAGGGAAAGATGGGCAATAGGCAGGGAAAGAAAAAAAAAAGGATGGTGGGAGCTACTCTTTAAGCGTCTTTAGCATTTCAACAGTATAGATCATCTGTGAAAGGTGAGAACCAGGTAGCATGAAAAGCTGAAAGGTTAAAGACCTGTTTTGTTTGTGGTGTTTTAGGCCATATTTCATTAACAAAACTGTAAATACTCTTCAGCTAAATGTACTACATGTGGTCATATTTCTACAATTTGCTGTACTACTGGAAATGTGAAGCAGAGAAAGCAAGGTAAATCCAGAAGTACTGGAAAAGAAAATTTACATTCTTCCACAAAGCAAAGTTTTTTTTTAAAGAATCCTCCCTGCTTGTCTGTCTGGTCCCATGAAAGACAACATCACTTGTAGTAGTACACAAAGGTAGCAATACTCTTAAAAAAAAAAGTAGCTACAGTCTGAGACTCCCATGCCCTCTCTTGGTGATTTGATTGAGCAGGCCAAAGTCCCCCAAGCTTCCCCAGCCCAGGCAGATACTTAGACATCAGCAGGTTGGAAAAGGGGGAGGGCAATCAACATGGAGTAGAAATTTTCACCTGCCTTTTGCATATTATTTAGTGTGAATGTATTAAAGTTTCAACAGTTTTGTCTTTCAGGGAAAAATGAAGAGATGTAATAAGATCCAGACCATGTGCAGCATAACTTTCTTTGCATGCCACTAGGGTCATAAGACAGGCTTACATGTAAAAATAAAAAACCATTTGTTAGCTTGAGGCTGCACAGACCACTTCTCAGTTCCTATGCTTCCTGGCTGATGTTTTGGTCCCTTTTGAAGGCTGGCGGTGCTTTCACTCTAGTGGTAGCATGAGACAGAGTCTACAACCCACACAAGTGGCTCAGGTAATGCAGCTCATCCAGGATGGCACATCAATGCGAGCTGGGGCAAGAAGATTTGCTGTGTCTGTCAGTGTAGTGTTCAGAGCATGTAGGTGCTACCAGGAGACAGGCCAGTACATCAGGAGACGTGGAGGAGGCTGTAGGAGGGCAACAAACCAGCAGCAGGACCGCTACCTCTGCCTTTGTGCAAGGAAGAGCAGGAAGAGCAATGACAGAGCCCTGCAAAATGACCTCCAGCAGGCCACAAATGTGCATGTGTCCACTCAAACGGTCAGAAACAGACTCCATGAGGGTGGTATGAGGGCCCGACGTCCACAGGTGGGGTTGTGCTTACAGCCCAACACCATGCAGGACGTTTAGCATTTGCCAGAGAACACCAAGATTGGCAAATTCGCCACTGCCGCCCAGTGCTCTTCACAGATGAAAGCAGATTCATACTGAGCACATGTGACAGAGTCTGAAGACACCATGGATAACGTTCTGCTGCCTGCAACATCCTCCAGCATGACCGGTTTGGAGGTGGGTCAGTAATGGTGTGGAGTGGCATTTCTTTGGGGGGCCGCACAGCCCTCCATGTGCCTGCCAGCAGTAGCCTGACTGCCATTAGGTACCGAAATCCTCAGACCCCTTGTGAGACCATATGCTGCTGGTGCGGTTGGCCCTGGGTTCCTCCTAATGCAATACAAAGCTAGACCTCATGTGGCTGGAGTGTGTCAGCAGTTCCTGCAAGAGGGAGGCATTGATGCTATAGACTGGCCTGCCTGTTCCCCAGACCTGAATCCGATTGAGCACATCTGGGACATCATGTCTCGTTTCATCCACCAACGCCACGTTGCTTTAGTCCAGGTCTGGGAGGACATCCCTCAGGAGACCATCCGCCACCTCATCAGGAGAATGCTCAGGCATTGTAGGGAGATCATACGGGCACATGGAGGCCAGACACACAATGCTGAGCCTCATTTTGACTTGTTTTAACCTCTTCAGGACCCATGACGTATGCATACGTCTTCACACCCTGGGTCTTAAGGACCCATGACGTATGCATACGTCATGGCGTTTTCCGGTCTCTGCCGCTCGCCGGGCAGAGATCGGAACTGGATGCCTGCTGAAATCCTTCAGCAGGCATCCAGGGCAAACACCGAGGGGGGCCATGTAGGCCCCCCATGTCGGCGATCGCCGCAAATCGCAAGGGAAATCGCCCTTGCGATCTGCGGCGATACCGGGCTGATCAGGTCTCTGGGACCCGACCACCCGGTAATTTCGCATGATCCCGGCTGTCACAGACAGCCAGGACCATGCTAACGTATAGGAGCGAGGTGGCAAGCCTGCCACCTCCTCCTATACCCTGCGATCTGTCGGTTAGTTAACCGACCAATCGCAGGAGGGGGGGCGGTTACTTCCCCCCGTCCTGCCCGGCCCCTGAAAGTCCGGAGAGGACGGGAGGAAGACCGGAGGACGCGGCGGGGGACGGGGGAGTGCTGGGGACCGGCCCCGGTACTTACCTCGTCCCTGAAGACCCGGATCCCGGCGATGAAGACGGCGGCGGCGGCGACAGGTGAGTGGATCTTCAGCCGCGGTCGGGCCCTTTACAGCAATGCACGTCGCCGTAAAGCGACATGCATTGCTGTAATAGGACCCTGTAAACTACAACTCCCAGCATGCCCAGACAGCCCTTGGCGTCTGGGCATGCTGGGAGTTGCAGTTTTGCAACATCTGGAGGTCCACAGTTTGGAGACCACTGTGCCCTTCCAGATGTTGCAAAACTACACATCCTCAGCATGCCCTTACTGTCCAGGCATGCTGGGAGTTGTAGTTCTGTAACATCTGGCCCTTCAGATGTTGCAGAACTACAACTCCCAGCATGCCTGGACAGTTTTGGCATACTGGGAGTTGTAGTTTTGCAACATCTGGAAGGGCACAGATTGGGAACCACTGTATTAGTGGTCTGCAAACTGTAGTCCTCCAGATGTTGCAAAACTACAACTCCAAGCATGCTGGGAGTTGTAGTTCGGCAACATCTGGCTCTAAAGATGTTGCCGAACTACTACTCCCAGCATGCCTGAGAATGTTTGGGAGTTGTGGTTTTGCAACAGCTGGAGGCACACTGGTTGGGCACACTGGTTGGCACATTGTTTCCTAACTCAGTGTTTCCCAACCCGTGTGCCTCCAGCTGTTGCAAAACCACAACTCCCAAACATTCTCAGGCATGCTGGGAGTAGTAGTTTTGCAACAGCTGGAGGTCCCCCCCCCCCCTGTGAATGTACAGGGTACATTCACATGGGCAGGGGGCTTACAGTGAGTATCGGGCTGCAAGTTTGCGATGCAGCAAATTTTGCGCGGCAGCTCAAACTCGCTGTAACCCCCCCGCCCGTGTGACTGTACCCTAAAAACACTACACTACACTACCACAAAATAAAATAAAAAGTAAAAAACACTACATATACACATACCCCTACACAGCCCCCCTCCCTCCCCAATAAAAATGAAAAACGCCTGGTACGCCACTCTTTCCAAAATGGAGCCTCCAGCTGTTGCAAAACAACAACTCCCAGTATTGCCAGACAGCCGTTGACTGTCCAGGCATGCTGGGAGTTTTGCAACAGCTGGAGGCACCCTGTTTGGGAATCACTGGCGTAGAATACCCCTATGTCCACCCCTATGCAAATCCCTAATTCAGGCCTCAAATGCGCATGGCGCTCTCACTTTGGAGCCCTGTCGTATTTCAAGGCAACAGTTTAGGGCCACATATGGGGTATCGCCGTACTCTGGAGAAATTGACTAACAAATCTTGGGGGTCTTTTTCTCCTTTCACCCCTTATGAAAAGGTGAAGTTGGGGTCTACACCAGCATGTTAGTGTAAAAAAATAAACTTTTTACACTAACATGCTGGTGTTGCCCTATACTTTTCATTTTGACAAGAGGTAAAGGGGAAAAAAGCCCCACAAAATTTGTAACACAATTTCTCTCGAGTACAGAGATACCCCATATGTAGGCGTAAAGTGTTCTGGGGGCGCACAACAAGGCCCAGAAGGGAGAGTGCGCCATGTACATTTGAGGTGATTTGCACAGGGGTGGCTGATTGTTACAGCGGTTTTGACAAACGCAAAAAAAACAAAACCCCACATGTGACCCCATTTCGGAAACTACACCCCTCACGGAATGTAATGAGGGGTGCAGTGAGAATTTACACCCCACAGGTGTCTGACAGATCTTTGGAACCGTGGGCTGTGCAAATTAAAAATGTTGTACAGCCCACTGTTCCAAAGATATGACAGACACCAGTGGGGGGTAAATGCTCATTTTATGCCTTGTTACGTTCCTCAAGGGGTCTAGTTTCCAAAATGGTATGCCATGTGGGGGTTATTTTGCTGTCCTGGCACCATATGGGGTTCCTAAATGCGACATGCCCCCCGAGCAAAATTTGCTCTCAAAAAGCCAAATATGACTCCTTCTCTTCTGAGCATTGTAGTTCGCCCGTAGTGCACTTCAGGTCAACTTATGGGGTACCTCCATACTCAGAAGAGATGTGGTTACAAATTTTGGGGGGTATTTTCTGCTATTAACCCTTGCAAAAATGTGAAATTTGGGGGGAAACACACATTTTAGTGATTATTTTTTTTTTTTTTTTTACGTATGCAAAAGTCGTGAAACCCCTGTGGGGTATTAAGGCTCACTTTATTTCTTGTTACGTTCCACAAGGGGTCTAGTTTCCAAAATGGTATGCCATGTGTTTTTTTTTTTGCTGTCCTGGCACCATAGGGGCTTCCTAAATGCGACATGCCCCCGAGCAAAATTTGCTCTCAAAAAGCCAAATATGACTCCTTCTCTTCTGAGCATTGTAGTTCACCCATAGTACACCTCAGGTCAACTTATGGGGTACCTTCATACTCAGAAGAGATGGGGTTACAATGTTTGGGGGGTATTTTCTGCTATTAACCCTTGCAAAAATGTGAAATTTGGGGGGAAACACACCTGTGGGGTATTAAGGCTCACTTTATTCCTTGTTACGTACCTCAAGGGGTCTAGTTTCCAAAATGGTATGCCATGTGGGGGATTTTTGCTGTTCTGGCACCATAGGGGCTTCCTAAATGCAACATGCCTCCCAAAAACCATTTCAAAAAAACGTACTCTCCAAAATCCCCTTGTCGCTCCTTCGCTTCTGAGCCCTCTACTACGCCCGCCGAACACTTTACATAGACATATGAGGTATGTGCTTACTCGAGAGAAATTGGGCTACAAATATAAGTATACATTTTCTCCTTTTTCCCCTTGTAAAAATTCAAAAATTGGGTCTACAAGAACATGCGAGTGTAAAAAATGGAGATTGTGAATTTTCTCCTTCACTTTGCTGTTATTCCTGTGAAACACCTAAAGGGTTAAAACGTGGACTGAATGTCATTTTGAATACTCTGGGGGGTGCAGTTTTTATAATGGGGTCATTTGTGGGGTATTTCTAATATGAAGACCCTTCAAATCCACTTCAAACCTGAACTGGTCCATGAAAAATTGTGAGTTTGGAAATTTTGTGAAAAATTGGAAAATTGCTGCTGAACTTTGAAGCCCTCTGGTGCCTTCCAAAAGTAAAAACACGTACATTTTATGATGCAAACATAAAATAGACATATTGTATATGTGAATAAAAAAAAAATTATTTGGAATATCCATTTTCCTTACAAGCAGAGAGCTTCAAAGTTAAAAAAATGCAAAATTTTCAAATTTTTCATAAAATGTTGGGATTTTTCACCAAGAAAGGATGCAAGATACCACAAAATTTTACCACTATGTTAAAGTAGAATATGTCACGAAAAAACAATCTCGGAATCAGAATGATAACTAAAAGCATTCCAGAGTTATTAATGTTTAAAGTGACAGTGGTCAGAATTGCAAAAAATGGCCGGGTCCTGAGGTGTAAAATGGCTGGGTCCTTAAGGGGTTAAGAACATTACATCAAAGTTGGATCAGCCTGGAGTGTGATTCTGAGTGTGACTCCATATGCAGACCTCCATGGGTTGATACATTTATTGATAATTATTGTGTGTTTTTGTTGTCAGCAGATTCAACTATGTAAAGACAAAAGTATATCATACGATTAGTCCATTCATTCAGATCTAGGATGTGTTATCTTAGTCTTCCCTTTATTTTTTTGAGCAGTGTATTTCCCTATCTATACCAAATTCCCAACAAGTTTCTATCCACATGTAGGGTATACAAAAACAGAGGGTCTTCAAGGGAACAATAATATCAGCCAGGAGACTCACCTGGCATCCTGTCACTGCAAGATTACAGCCAGTACCAATATGGATCCTCTCTAATTGGTACGCTTACCAATTAGCCACAGACATATTGGCCCAGATTTATCAAACTGTGTTAGAGAAAAGGTGAGTGATTTTCCCACAGCGACCAATCACAGCTCAGCTTCCGCTTTACCTCAGCTCATTAGCTGAGCTGTGATTGGTTGCTGAGGAAAAATCTCTCCACTTTTTCTCTCACACAGTTTGATAAATCTGGGCCATTATTGCATTCATTGATCGCTTCATGGACTCTGTACAACAGCTGTACAACTTGTCTTGTGGGGTAACAGCATGAGAAAATAATGACAGACGCTTATGTTTATGGTACAGAAATAATTGGAGCAGTTTTGCAGATTTATTGCTGTATACTTCATTGGTGGATCTAATACACACCATATATTTTGTATATTTGATACCTCATGAAAGTCTGCTTTGATGCATGTTATTTATTGTTCCCCTGAAGACATTCCCATGTCTTTGTATACATGTACATAGAAACACTTTTTGTAAAGAAGGGGGAATCGTATATCTTGGCTCTCTGAGAAGTTGGCATTTGTTTGTTTATATTCATGTGATGTAGTGGTGGATTACTTTTTTTCTCCCCATACGTGTTGTTGGTACTAATTAGCTTTTAGCAGGATTCTGGTAATATTTCAAAGTTGAGTACTTTTTGGATATTTGTGCTAACATTTTAATAAAGCCCCTTACGTGGGTTTAATCTTAGGATATCATTCCTTACACTTTCTGGTGGATTTTATATATGTTTACAGAAACAACCCCAATAACTCTCTTGATGCATCAAGGGTTAATTCTGATTAAGACTGTACCCCATATATAGATATCATCTAGGGGTCAAGAGGTGGGTTATAAGAAAGGGAAATGGAAAGTAGCAAGATTTAGATTCCTAAATGTCAATAAGTCAAAGGATTTAGGTAATGCAGGACATGAGACATGCTTCCCTTTTTGCAGAAGGATCTTTTTCAGATTTCCCTCACGAGCGGAAGAATATATATATTTTTTTTCTATCCCATAGGTCAGAACACTTATGTTGCCCCTATGGCAAAGGTTGACATGTTTGGCCAGTGGCTTGTCTCTGTCATTCCTTACATCTCCTATTTGCGCAAGAACTTGTCTCCTCAGCTCTGTGATCATCTTTCCCACATATCGCTGAATGTTTTTTTGTTCTAAACATGATGTTGCCATTTGAAGACAGGTAATATACAACTAGAAGACAGGTAATATACAACTGTAAACAAGCCTTGACCCATACACCGGGTAGTATTGTTTCTGAATCCAGGGACAGACCTTCCAGTTTCTGTAAAATATCCATAGTGTCCCTGGTATAGGACAGCACAAAGCCCCTGAGGACAACATCAATGTATGTCCCTATATTGGGAGACAAACTCCCTTTGCCTAACACTATAGGCCAACTCTTCAAAGGCGATGTACCATTATGTACTTTAAAAAAGGGTGTAAAAGTAGGTCTGACTGGTGCTACAAGTGGGAGAAATTCTAATTTATTGATGCTCAGGAGCTTTGTCTCTTTGGTCTCCACCAAGACAACCATCAGCTGTTTGCTGAAGTGGGGTCCACAGGGAACACTCCTTATATATCTGCATTGCTAAGTACTTTGTTACATATATTGATATAGTCACCTTTATTGAGCAGAACCATGTTTCTCTCTTAATCTGATTCACTACCAGTTTGGAGTTTTCCTGCAGCTCTCTTAGGACTGACCATTCTTACCTGGACCTCCGATCCATAGCACACTGTTTCTACCACATAAATCTTCCTTTTTTGTGCAGTTATAAACAACTATGTATGAATAGTTACGTGTTCTGCATAGACTAGAATTTTTAGTCTGTGCTTTACACCTGGGTCCATTATATTGGCCATTAACTACCTCTAGTGGTCTAACAGTGATCACTCTAATGATAGGATCTCTTCTCCACACACAGCTGATACATATAGGCAGTGGTAGGGATCAGTCTGCTGCTAGACACACCTGCAGGAGCTCCTGGCACTGATGTCTGTGGACCCCTTCCTGGTTGAACTGCAGGCTTTGCTGTCGTCTTGGAGACATCCACTGGTTCCACTTTTGGCTGGAATAGATCAAACAAAAAGTTGTATTTACAATGTCTATAAATTTCTTCATACTTCACAACACATTTAAAGATTTTGTTGGATAGAGCTGTTGGCACCCGAGGGAAAACAAGCCGTCTTGAGGGTAGTACTCACAATCCCCTTTTGCTGTGCATACATGTTAAGCAAAGAATATTATTATAGCTTGGGGAAACTTTATTTGAGTAGGAGGGGACTTGGCTACAGATGACATGTATTGTAGACTGTATATTACATGTGGCCTTGTCTTGTCAACAGATCTACATAAAAGCTGCTTAATTGGTAATATCTGTGTCCTGGTCAATGGCCATAAGTTTTAATGAATGCCTTCCAATGACAGCATCTTCATTAATGAACTTTTGCTTGTAAAGATGGCTGTAGTATACTAAGTATTATAGAAATGAGGGATATGGAGGGTACAGAGGTAGTAGTTACACCTGTCCCTTCTGACACAAAAGATGCCAGTATTATAAATTGCACTTGGTTGGTCAGGGGTGGGGGAAAGGCTGTGTAGCTCGCCTCTGGCTGTGCTCCACAGTCTGTCTAAGTGGTGTAGAAACTGTGTCCCCATCCACCTGAGAGTAGATAGTGGGGGTGGAGTGAGACGGAGCCGACTGTAAAGCAGAAAACTGTGTCCCTCTGCGGAGGGTCACATTCTGTTACAGGGCAGTTTTCTTTACTACACTGGCATTGTAGATTACACCATAATTACTTTTTTATTGGTGTGATCTTTAGCTGCACAGGATTTTTTTTACCATGGTGATAAGGGTCCAGCTTGTGAAAGACACCTCCATGGTATTCTTATCTCTCCAGTATATTTGGATGTCTAGGTAGGTCCCAAGATGTCTAAGAGAATCCAGTTTTTAATTACTTATATATGTCAAAGATAATCCCTGCATTTCTAATTTAGGGCTCCATACGTCAAATGTGGAATGCAGGTTTGAAACCAGTAATTGACAGTTAAGCCATAATGGTAATGATGCTACTTGCCTATACAATAGCACCCCTAGAAGGTGGATTGTTGTCATAACACCATCATGAAAAGCCTTATGGGTGATATGCCTAAATGAATTCTGGGTAATATAGTGATGTCACAGTCATTACCGTATGTACACGCCCAACCTACATTCATTGGGGAATTCCAATTTAGGGAGGTGTGTCTAACTAATTAAAAAGACTGATGTTAGACACAGATGTTAGACACTGATGTTAGACACAAACCAGATGTTAGACACTGTAGAGAACACAAACACACAAAGAAACAAAGAGGAAACACACCTAGAGGAAAGAATTAGACAGACAAAGAGGTCTGCCACTGATAGAGGTCCACAAGATGGAAGCCATGAAAGCCATGATATCATAGATCCCAGCAAGCCGGATTGATCGTATGGTACAGACTATGGCTACCCACGATGATTCAATGGACAATTCAGCTTTCCTAAGAGCCGAAGCGAGGTTCTTACATAGACTTGGTAAGAGACACAAAATTGGTATTCCATTTAATTAAGACCAATTTGGATAACATGGATGGAATTATACCATTTAGATTGGCGAATAAATTAATTAAATAAAATGATTAATTATCTCCATATTGAGATTATAGTTTTAGGATATTGTGAGACTTCATCCTACCTGCAGCAGAATGAAGACTCATAATCTATCAAAGCATTAAATAATTGCTTAGACATATTGATAGAATTCCTACTTGCCAAACTAAGTGTTATAAGTATATTTCCCACACAGGAAACTTGTTTCAAGTTCCTTCTCCTAAAATATAGTCTAGCGAGATCATAAAACTCTGCTATTTATCTTAATGTCTTACCTAGATCATGCATAGAAAATATTCCAGAATGGGGCAGAAGTACATTACATTTCTTTCATGTTTATATCCTTAGATGGATTTGCCCATTCTTGGAGTCATGTGATTTGTAGTTGGTTAGAAGGGGGCAGGGATTGTATATATAGCATTCCATATTGATGTGTCTATATGTAGATATTGTCCATCTTGATATCATGAGGTTTCCTCTGGACAGAGTGATAGGTAACCTTTTTCTTATATGATATTCCTAACCTAGTAGCTTTTGTTTTATTTTATCAAGTTATTTACTACTCACATGTATTGTTCTACTATATGTAGTCAATTAACAAGCTCGTGTTTACTAATATATCTAATTGATATTCATTTGCATATATAATTGTGTTTATTACTCATTTATGTTTATAACCTTATAACCAATAAACCTGCATACTTTTAACCTCTTAAGGACTCAGGGCGCACCTGTACACCCTGAGCCCGGTCCCGGTGTGAAAAACGGGGTCACGCCGTGACCCCGCATCACACCGGGTCGGTCCCGGCTGCTAACGATAGCCGGGACCCTGGGCTAACAGCGCGCGGCACCGTTTGTTGTGCCGCGCGCTGTTAACCCTTCAGACGCGGCAATCAAAGTTGACCGCCACGTCTGAAAACTAAAGTAAATGCTTCCCGGCAGCTCAGTCGGGCTGATCGGGACATCGCGAAAAAATCCCGATGTTCCGATCAGCTGGGACGCAGGCGGAGGACTCCTTACCTCTCTCCGTGGCGTCCGATCGTTGATTGATTGCTCCAAGCCTGAGCTACAGGCTTGAGCAATCAAGCCCCTATCTGACTGATCCGTGCAAAGCTATGGCTTTGCAGGGATCAGCATAGGAGATCAGTGTGTGCAGTGCTATAGCTCCCTATGGGAGCTATAGCACTGCAAAAAAAAGTTAACAAAGGTCATTTAACCCCTTCCCTAATAAAAGTTTGAATCACCCCCCTTTTGCGATAAAAAAAAGTGTAAATAAAAATTAACATATGTGGTATCGCCGCGTGCGTAAATGTCAGAACTATAAAATTATATCATTAATTAAACCGCACGGTCAATGGCGTATGTGCAAAAAAATTCAAAAGTCCAAAATAACGTATTTTTGGTCTCTTTTTATATCACAAAAAAATGAATAAAAAGCGATCAAAAAATCCGATCAACGCAAAAATGGTACCGATAAAAACTTCAGAACATGGCGCAAAAAGCCCTCATACCGGCCCGTACGTGGAAAAATAAAAAAGTTACAGGGGTCAGAAGATGACAATTTTAAATGTATAAATTTTCCTGCATGTAATTATGATTTTTTTCAGAAATGCGACAAAATCAAACCTATATAAGTAGGGTATCATTTTAACCGTATGGACCTACAGAATAAAGATAAGGTGTAATTTTGACCAAGAAATGCACTGCGTAGAAACGGAAGCCCCCAAAATTTACAAAATGAAATTTTTTCCTCAATTTTGTTGCACAATAATTTTTTTTTCCGTTTCGCTGTCGATTTATTGGTAAAATGACTAATGTCTCTGAAAAGTAGAATTGGTGGCGCAAAAAATAAGCCATCATATGGATTTTTAGGTGCAAAATTTAAAGCGTTATGATTTTTAGAAGGTGATAAGGAAAAAATTAAAATGCAAAAACGGAAAAACGCTGAGTCCTTAAGGGGTTAAATACCTGTGTATTATTGTATATTGAAAAACTATATCCTTAAGCGTTAATATCATCATAAAAAGAACTTGTTGATATCTGAGGAAATAGTCAGACTCAGATGTGAATTGTATTGATTGGCTTTGTCTACAATTAACCAGGTCATTATTTTGATATTTTTCATAATTTTTTATTTTTCCTAATTAATATTTTTTATTACCATAATTCATAATTGAGTTATTACCGCACAACAGCTATGGTTGTGTCTTACTTACTTGTGCAGATTGCTGAGCAGGTTGCAGATTCTGCTGTGGTTTCACTATCTGTTGTGGCTGCTGTTGTTGTGTCCGTACTGCTGCCTGTCCTTGAGGCCCAGATTGCGGTTGTTGTTGCCGAGGGGCAGTCTGCACCTGGCTCCCAGATGTTTGCTGCGTTTGTGGTTGTGGCGGCTGCTGTTGCTGCACAAGTGTTCTAGATTGCTGACTTGGTCCTTGTTGATGCTGCTGAGTTGCTTGATGTGAAGTTGTTTGATGAGACACTGGCTGATGCGAAGACTGGTGAGACCCTTGCTGTGATGGTCCAGATGCCTGCTGTTGTCTGGAACTTTGCTGCTGAGGCTGCTGTTGTCTTGCTTGCTGCTGTTGGCCAGGCTGTGACTGCCTTGCTTGCTGTGATCCCTGGTGATGAGAGTCAGCTTTTTGCTGTTGTGTTATCTGGGACTGCCTTTGGGACTTCTGTGTTTCTGAACTATGGTGATAACTGGATGACTGCCTTGACTGTTGAGAATAATCAGAACTCAGTGGATAGCCAGATTGGGATCTAGAATCTGATGGCTGTGACTTCTTCAAAGATGACGATGACTGTGAATGTGAGCGTGAGTCATGTCTTCCTTGATCTCTTGGGTGCTGTTTTGATGGTCGCCTAGACTGTTCATCCAGATATCGGGAAGAAGAAGAATGTCTTCCAGTATCTCCATGAAGTCTATGTTCTTTTGATGAATGGCGAGAATATTCCTCATGTTGCCACATATCTTCATCAGGTGGTTCATCATAATCATGATATGTGTGTTTGACTGGCATTTTCTTCTGTGAGGAGGAGTGACTACTATAATACCTTGATCGATCAGAACGAGCTTCTCTTGGTTTATCAAACCAATCAGTTTCTTCCTGACCCAAATGATAAGCTTTAGAAACCAGAAAACAAACTGTGGTCAGCTACAGTGACCAATGATGGAGACAAAGAATACTGAAGCCATGCAACAAAATTCAGCATAGGACATGCAAGCATGGTCAGAGAAACACCAAAGGGCCAATACTTGTCAGTCACAAATTAGTGGAAGTGCACCATGTTATAACATATATATATAAAACAAAAAAAAAAAACACCATGGAAACAGCTGACAAATAAACTGCAGAGAGATGAGGTGGAAAGGCACAGCATGCAAATGCAGGAAAAGGCAGATTTATTTATGACTTGCATGAGACAATAGAAATGAGGTAATCGTCTCCAGCATGCTAAGACATCACCACTTAAAGTCTTTACCTTCACTGTCTGATACTACACAGTGGGAATCATCCATCATGTAAGCTTCCTCTTGTTTATAGGTATGATTTCTTGGCACTTCTTTAGCATGTTCTTGTACGTCAGGCAGTGAGTGGCTGGAACAGAATTGAGGACAACTGTCCACTGCAGACTGAGGCATGGAGCCACTAGATGACCGAGAACCACCAACAGACTTCCCAAGAGGACTTACAGGACTCTCTTCTTCTGAGGCCTGTGTCCTCATTGGAGTTCTCCCTCGGCTTTGACTCATTGTAAGACTTGAAGGTTTGGAACTTGATTTGTGATACCTATCTGAACTTTCTCGTTCGTAAGATTTGCTTCTACTACTACCTGAGTCCCGACATGATTTTTCCATCCCATAACTGGATGCTGAGCGTGAGCGGCTTCCACTACCATAAATTCTATCATCCTCATCTACAAGATCTCTACTGGAAATGCTGTAATATTTTTGTTGCTCATATACATTTTTCTTTAAGCCATACGTAATTTCATCGTGAAGTTTCTTAGCTCTTGAGGAAACGCTGCTGCTATTGCTTATTGAAGACGTCACTGGGTATGAAGCTGCCAAGTCAGATTCTACATCTTTAGCTTCCTCAATTGGAGAAAACTTGGAGATTTTCTGCTCCATTCCTTGTTTTCTGTGTTTACTTCTTTTGGATGACACCACAGCGGGGGCAAGATTTTTGGAGGAATGTTTTTGCATTCCAACACTAGAGACATGTTTCTCTACTCGTGTACAGTGCCGAGAATCGTCTCCATAATAATAGGAGCTACTTGCAGAGTCTCGTCCATTATTGTCATTACTTCGCTGGTAGCTGCTTCTACCTCTGTAATCTGTACTGTGGTGATCATACATATCTTCTTCAGACTCTTCCTCAGCTCTGGAATAACAGCATGGCTTACTTGAAACATCACTTTCCAAGTGGCCATTTTTTTCTTGGATGTGCCGTCCATTACTTTTCTGCTGCAGGGACTGAGGTGCAGGTTCTACTTTTTGACTTTCTGATGATGGCGGATTCTCTTTTGTTAGTTCACTGATATCCTCAATCATTACATAGTTTCGAGGAATGTTTTGTTCAAGGTTTGTATAAAGAGAGTCTGAGGGATAACTATTAGTGGGGCTCTCTGCTCCATTGCCCCTTTCTGTTTGTCTTACCTCTGTAGCCTTGTATTGCTCATAATTACTGCCCACAGTTGTGTTACTAAAGCCAGTGTCAGGAGTTGCTGATGATATGACTACTGTGGGGTTTCCAATCACCTCGTAATTTGTAGGGACTTTGTGCTCTAGGTCAGCAAGTGAAGTCTGCCTAGGTTTCTGATGAGTGCTTTGACTGTCGGTTTGTGGTGGAAAACCTGCATGTACAGTGGTTTGTAAAGAAGTCTGGTTAGCATATGTGCTTTGGGCTTGATAAGGGTTCGGTGGTCTGAAACCTGTATGATTCTGAAGAGCTAAGTCTGTCTGATAACCTGTTGTTGGTGCAATGTTGTGAGTTTGATATGAGCTTTGTGCAGGATAACTGGGTAACTGGGATTGGAAGTTGTTTTGTGATGGGCCATTGCTGGACACAGGATATTGTGGCTGCTGAAATCTGGTCTGCTGGGCAGGGACAGCAACTGGGGTCACTGTTTGGCCAGTAGAGTACTGATAGGTGCCAGATGTATAAGAGGAAGTTGAAGTTTGGAACTGTTGCGTGGCCTGAAATTCTGAATACTGTGGTGCAGTGCTGGTCCTGTTTAAGAGAGTGCTGCTGTCATAGCCACTCATTCGCATGTTGTTGAGTTCACTATCTGACATGTAATCCCTATTTTCACCTAGAGATCTGAGGTAAGAGAAATCTCTAGTTCCCCCTCTATCTTTCACAAGGGACTCCTTCCTCTGAGTAATGCCAAGTTCTAAATATTTCAGTTTAGCATCAATCTCCTTTTCTTCCTCTTCCAGCTCAGCCTGCTGTTTGCGCAGTTTAGTGGATTCTTGCTCTACAATCTTCAGATCATGGTCAATGGTTTTAAGAAAACCGACTTTTGGCATCTGTATGGCTTGGCCTCCTGTCATCTTCTGTGTAAGATTCGGCATGTATATTTGGGAATGAGCCTGACTGGTGGTCAGTGGAAGGTGAGCTTCATCAGGAGGAGGGCTGGGCAGCGTTCGCTTCACTTTGCGTGTCAAAGTATTTGACTGGAAAGCTGTAATCTACAACGAATAAAATAGATGTGTAGACTGCCCAACAAGACAACATAAAATAAAAAGCTTACAATGAAAAGAACAAAACTGTTCATTAAAAAATAAAAGTGTACAAAAACAACTGTCTAGAACCAACTGTCTGCTATCAACTGCCTGCTGTCTAATATGTACTGTTTATTATCAGCAGACTGCAGACTTTAAATCATCTACTATCTACTGCCTCCAGTCATTGATCAACTGTATTTGTTTTCTACTGTCTGCTATGTACTGCCTTCTATCTACCATCTGTGATCTACTATCAACTGTCTACTATCTACATCGGGGGGGGGGGGGGGGGGAGATTTATCATAGCAACCAATCAGATTGCTTCTTTTATTTTTAAAGACGCTTGTGAAAAATGAAAGAAGTGATCTGATTGGTTACTATGGGCAACTCAGCAACTTTTCCTCTGAACAGGTTTTGATAAATCTTCCCCCTGTAGTCTACTCTAATCAACTGTCTACTATCTAACATTTTCTGTTTTAACTGCCTGCTGACTACTAGTAGCTGTATGCTGTTTACTA
This sequence comes from Hyla sarda, assembly GCF_029499605.1. Taxonomy (NCBI): domain Eukaryota; kingdom Metazoa; phylum Chordata; class Amphibia; order Anura; family Hylidae; genus Hyla; species Hyla sarda. The sequence goes on along the minus strand of NC_079194.1, from coordinate 140,308,891 downwards.
TCCACTGTTTACTATCTACAATAAACTGCTATTTTTATAAACTGTCTTCTGTTTGCTTTCAACTGTGAACTATCTACCATTTGCTGTCTGCAGTCTATTATGTGCTGTCTACTGAGCAAATAAAATTAGTAAATATTAAGTAATTGTTTAAAAGAATAAACCAGCTCTGCATTGATCTGATGTATATCATTTATAATGAAATTTAGTTTTTAGCGTTGTCAGGGTTGGACTGCTGACTGAACACTTGGGAGACTGTGATATTAATGTCCCTTTTTTTTACCGCAATGAAGGTGAATATATGGGTCTTCATGGATTGCACAGATAGAAGCGTCCTGCAGAGGTGCTTATTCCAACCACTCTCTCCTGTATGTAATATAAGGAATCCCTGTTTAATATCTTCGTGTACCCTTATATGGCTCATAGAAATAAGCTGTCCTGTTTTGCTGTTTTAGAACCTGAGCTCTATAAAGAGTAACATGTTGTTTATCTGTTGCTCTTAACACTGTGGTTGGTTAATGATACATGGATTAACGTGTTCAACATCAAAGCATGTAACTGAATGAATGGTACTACAAAAGGGCCTGGAATATGTGTTATGTGTGTACTTGTATGATGACTTGTTATACAGTAGGTGTCATGGGTATGAGCAGCATGCATATGGAACGTATAAAGTCCACCCATGTTAATGGTTCTACAGATCCTTCTGCCCTCACATGACAGTTACCCAAATAATTGTCTATATAGAGAAATAGGCAGAAACAAATTCATGAACAACGAGGATTCATTTTGTGGCCAGGACAAAATGGTGCTACTCTCATCACAGCTAATGAAGAATAATAGACCCTTTTTCTAAACCATTACTGTTTCCATTAAAGTCTGTAACAAAGATAGTTGCCCCATGGTAAGGATTCTTTCTAAAGATCTCTCACTACTTCCTCTCCTTTTCTGACTATAATCAATACATGATATAAATCTAATTTATAGACAGGGGTCAGATTTTCGACTCCTCTGCCGTTTTTTTGAATTTTACCATGTTGACACCATTTTGAGGAACTTCTCACTACAAGGGGTTGATGGTGTATTATGTCTTATTTATTGTTACTTTTAGACTATACTCCATGCAATAATATATGGCAAACAAGAGTAATCCAGATCACCCTCTCGAAGCCAGTCTGCAGCACGGACTGGAATGGACCAGTTCCTGGGATACAAATAGAAATGCTCGGTAAAATCAGTATTCTATATTCCAAATGATCAGACAACAGGAGTAACATGTGACGCATTTCGGCTGTATACGCAGCCTTAGTCGTACGACTAAGGCTGCATAAGACACCCAAAACGTGTCACGTTACTCCTGTTGTCTGATCGTTTGGAATAAAGAATTCAGATTTTATCGAGAATTTCAGCACTGGGCATCCTTCTCTTGTTCTAATAAATAATATAATCCCATACCATAAATGGATGTATAAATTAGGCCACAGTCGTCTCACATGACCCTGTGATCTCCCAGTTGTTAGCTGGCAGCTCTTATAGTTCTGTAGCTGAGATCCTGACAAAAGTAAGTGCCCTGAAAGTAGCATGGAAACCCAGAGCTCTGTTAACTAATGAAGACATGGTAGGATGCTCACAATATAAAAACATAAAACTAAAAAAATAAATAAAAAAAAACATGATTAAGAATGAAAAGACAGAACACTGAATAAGAATGCAGGCTCTAAATGTGGAGAGTGCAACTTCATGTGTATGTCTTGCCAATATCAGTACAATGCAGGATACTGTGCCGTGTCTCTTACCTGACCACCTTGCAGTAATTGATGCTGATACAAAGAGAACCTGTCCTTGGCAGACTCCTCAGATGTTGGACTTAGGGGTTTAGGGTCCGACAAAGATCTCTGCATGGTTTTTATTGGACGGGGTAGGATCTGCTGTCGTTGTGCAGTTTCAGCTGTAAAGTGCTTTTGAGGGGTAACATGGGCTTTGTTCAGCCTTTCACTAGAAGCAAATGTAGACTCCAGTAATCTGTGAGGTGAAAGTGGTGACACTGGTGAATATAGTACTTGAGGAGACTTGGGGGGCTGTCGATTAACTAGCTGAGAAAGTGTGTCCGCTGGTAAATGTGACTGGTAACCAATTTCCAGAGGATCAGGCTTCTTCTTCTCAAATTTGGTGGCTCCTTGTTGTCTTGACATACTACTATCCAGTGGTCCAGAAGTTGCAGTCTGTATATTAGAGGTATAGGGGGTTATAGTTGTAGGGACACTGAGCTGGGGGACCACAATGCCATGTGACTGAGTTTCTGGTTCTGTCTGGCAGGCAAGACTTTCGCCTTTCCGAGTCTTCTCTGGAGCTGATATATACTTTACTATTTCTACTTTTGGATCTGGAGTGGTTATATGAATGGATGGTGAGACTCTCTGCAACTGGTCTGGTTCAGTCTGGACAGAGCAGTCACTAATGGTCTGAATCGCAATACTCGATGTTCCTTTAGAATCATGCTTGCTGTCAGAGCTGGAGTCAGAATGTCGAGAAAATCTGGATCTACGCCTGCGAGTTGGTTGTTCCCATTCTGCATTGTCTTCATCATCTGTCTGAACGCTGCAGTCCGTGCTTCTTTTTGTTCGCCGTCGACGTGATATATAAAACCTCTCTTCGCCATCCTCATCATCAGTCTGTACACTGCTATCTGTTATTTTCTTGACAATGTGCGGTTCGTGGTTGTCATCCATGTTGTAGGCATCCCTGAGACGTGGCATTGAGTTCCTTTTCTTTATTGTTCTATTTACTTCCCACTGCTCATCAGTTTGTAGTGACATCTCTGAGGCAGAGTTAGTAAGTGGCCTCTGAGGTCCTGGATAGCGTGGTTGCCCCTGAGCATCTGGTACAGTTGGAGCCATCACCATGAATGGCGGGTTTACAGGTGGCCAGTACTGCCCACTTTGAGTAAGGGTTCTTTGCATTTCAATGGCAATTTCTGATACTGTTTGGGGTGGAAGTCTCACTGTTTGATCACAAGCTGGAGGGATGGAAGTCTTTTGTCTCTTCTGTTCTTCCAGTTGCTGTTGAAGCTGTTGTTGCAGCTGTTGAATTTGCTCCAGTTGCAACCTTTGCTGTGCTAGCTGCTCCCGCTGCAAGTGAAACTGTGCTTGGCGTTCTTCTTGTTGTTGTTGAAGCACTTGGTGCTTTATTGACTGCAACTCTTGGAGCTCTCTCTGAACCAGCATCTGTTCCTTCTCTCTATGGCGCTGTAGTTCTAAACGTTCCCTTTCTAGTTCCTCATGTAATCGGAGTTGCCTCAGTGCCTCTAATTCTACTCTTTCTCTTTCTATCTGTAGCATGTGTTCCTGTTTTCTCTGCCTTTCTTCTTCTTTTTCTTTCTCCTCTTTTTCAGGTCCAGCTTTAAACACAATTGACTGGTTCTCAGCTACAGTCTTTTGCTGTGACTGATTACTCTCCTTAGAAGAACTCTGCACTCCTGAGGATACAGTTGGGACCTCTGCAGAAGCATCTGTGGTTGTTGTATCTGAACATATATGAGATGTTACCACAGAAGCTGAAGCTACTGTTGAAGCAGGTGGGAGAGATGATACTGTGGATGAACTAACTGTACATGTTGTTGTACTAGCTGAAAAAGTGCTGGCAGGTTTTCCCAAGTAAACAGGGGTATCAAATGTTGATGCTGAAGAAGCAGGTGGAAATCTATTCACTGCTGGATAACGGTATATTGTCTGGGGACCCAGCGGCATCCTTGGAGTGACAAGTGGCACCCTAGTAAGACTTGCTAGAGGAACAGCAGTGATGCTGCCAGTGGCATATGGCCTATACAAACCTCTGATCATTGGTCTTAGAACAGGAGCTGGTTGTGTGGTGATAGGAAGTGTAGAAGCTATGGGTGTATTGATAGTTGAATAAATCATGCCATCTGCTGCTCTCACAGTAGCTGCAGCTGGATACATCTGTCTGATAGATCGTGGGCCAGGTATATTATACTGTCCCAAGTTTCCAAAGCCTTGACGGGTTTCTGAAAAATGAGGCCCATACATTATGTTTTGCCTAACTCCTTGCTGATTTGATAAAATATTGTTCCCTGGCCCTGTACCAACTGAACTAGGCCCATACTGCATTAGATCTGGGCTGTTTGCATGCCGCCCCCCATACTGGTCCATAGAGTTAAGAGCAGCACACATTCTGCTGATTTCTCGAGCTGTTGTTGCACTGTATTGAGCAAGATTTGACTCTTGAAAGTTAGACAGATCTCTAGCAGAATATCTATAATCAGAGTATATATTGGACATTGAACTATATCGTCTAATGGGTAGTGAACTATTAAATAAATCTGTGGGCTGGCGTAGGTCAGTAAATGAACCATACTGCAATCCCTGACCTATGAAGTTTCCATCACTGAAGTTCATGCTGTAGGAGCTTTTCATTGTACTTAGATCCATTGCACTGTCTCCTCCTGGAACTTGATAAGGTTGATACAAACCAATGTTGGATAAATTAGTCTCTGACATGGATGAATGAAGCCTTCCTGGGAGACTATACGGGTAGAATTTCTGCTCATCATAAAAATTCTGGGCAGGTGCAGAAGGTGGGGGAGGTGGTGGCCCCATAGGTCTTGATTCTCTATATTGATAGTTTTCAGGAAGTTCTTGTTCTCTCTGTCCAAAATACTGTACCCCTTGTCTTACTGTCTGTGCAGCTTCCCCTGTGTTTTTGTCTGGTACATTGGAAGAATTATATGCACCAGCACAACTGCCACCAAAGGGGAACTTGTAGACTACATCACAGCACACTACTTGGCTTTCAGGTTTCATCCCTGTAAGATCAAGGGCATTTGGAGCCTGTTCTTCTGTCATGAGTTTTGTAACAGTGCCAGGCACCTTTTCATCCAGGTGTACCAACATGGAGTGAGGCTGGCTTCCTGCAATATTGATAGGAGGATGTGGAGCTTTAGACTCAGGCACATCCTTATACGCATCTGTAAAACCTATGCCTTGGCCCTGTTGGAATTGTCTGGGCATGGCACTAATGTTAGCAATGTTTTGTGCACTACCAGATTGAGATCCTATCTCTCGTTTAACCACAGACGTGACCTGACTAGAAAGGTTATATCTTGCAAATATGTCTTTCTGCAAGCCTCCTGTTTCTTCTGGTTTGTCATTACTTCCTCTCAATACCCCAGACTGAGCTGTCTGTTCAACGTGTTTGGCTTGTGTTAAGCACACTGCACCTCCTGTCCCTTGACCAAAATCTACCCTATTCTGATATGGATCTCCATAAACTATGTTTTTTTTTGGCTGTGACACAATCATGGAGGAAGCAACTGTTATACTAACAGTTGTTGCTGTGCCAAGAACAGCATGAGGTTGTTCTTGGGCATTCAAATTCACGATTAGGGGCTGGACAGCAGTAGACTGGCGTGCTGGAGATGGGTCCATTGTCAAGGAATATCGCCTGGAGTCAGTTGCTAATGACGTAAGATCCATTCCCTGATCAGTCAAAATGACTGGAGCAGTTTTCATAGCTGTTCTTAAATCAACTGCACTGCTGCTTGGTTTGGGGCCAGGCTCCACCCGTGATGTTCCAGGAATAGAAGATATTCTACACAGTGATATGTTTTCTGGTGGCAGAGAACCCCAGTTAAAAGTATTGCTGGAACCATCTACCATAGCTGTGGGCTGACTTTTAGAAGAAATCATGTGCATTCCTGAAGCTGGAGACCTTTCTATGACTGTGTGTGGCTTTGTGTAGCTAGACTGTATTTGTTCTTGCTGAGACTGTAAACTACTTACTGGTGTTTGACTGTAACTATGGAGTGTTTGCTGACGGTTTAATCTAGTTGGTGATGTGACTGGGGATGTAGAGGAACTGACACTTTTAGGTTTAGTTTGAATGGAGGTATCAGATGCTAGTGTTATAACCATAAATGGAGTTTCTTGAGAAGACTGCTGTCTAGACAGACGAGGTGACCTAGTGCGGTCTGGTGTCTGTGTTCCTTGAGCTACCATAGGAGATGTCAGTACGGAAGAGCTATCCAGCCGACGGATGTTCTGAGTCTGGGATGAAAACTCAGCAGTACTCCTGCTTCCAGCAGATATGTTAACTCTTGGCGATGAATGAGTTGGGCTTTGTGTAGGTGAGGTGGGAGAAAGGGGGGGACTTGTACTCTTGAAGAAAGAAATCACTTTTGATGTCAATGACACAGAATTTGCCCCACTGCTTTGCCCTTTATCTCTTGAGGCATTTAGTTCTGCAGCCATTCTATTGTTATATTGCTCTTCATTTGCACTATAGTCCATGCTTTCTCTAGACTGTCCATAGCTTCTGTGGGAAGTAGTCGCTCCCTCAGCACTCACACTAGGGGGGAATGATGTAGATGTTGAGGCAGTAGAAACTTTGCTGTAGTGATAAGCAGATGATATTGCTTTTGAACTAGGAACTGAGGATGAACTATGAAGTTTTGCCTGATCAAGTCCATCTTTAGAAAAGTGCTGTGTAACCCGGACATCTGGTATAACCCGTCCAGAGAGGCTTTCAGAAGAAGTAAATGACACTGGGGCAGAAAGCTGAGTTGGGCTTGTACCAGGGGTAAGTGGACCACTAACTTGTTTCAACATCTCATTGTAAGCATTCTCTGCATTTAAGAATTGCTTTTCAGCATAGGCATCCACTTTCTTGTCATCCTGTAAGTCAATAGATGATGACTGATGCATTCTTGAGATATTTTGAGAGGTTTGCAAAATTTCATCATAAACTGTTCCAGGTGCTGTCAACACCATGTGGAAGTCATTCTGAGAACCTGCACTTCTGTTGCTGTCATAGCCATAATCATCAATATATTGGTACTCATAGTTGTTCTGATTCTGGCTGCCAGCATAGTTAATCTGTTGATAGTTGTTTCCATATGTGATATTCTGCTGTGATTGTTGCTGTTTCTGGAAAAGTTCAGCCTTTCTCATCATTTCTTCATAAACCTCCTCAGCACTTTTTAGAGGTTTATTACCAGTGGAGGTGGTGGACGTTTTTTCTGTGGGAGAGTACAAAGACATAAATGATGGCAAGTTGTATTCACTCCCTGATTTATACAATTTAGAAGCAATCATTTCAAAACCTTCTGCTTCTGAATCAATAGAAGGGGAATACTCAGAACAAGAAGATCTATGCAGTTCCTCCATCTCTGCAGCTTGTCTCATTTCTTCTGTGGGTGATGCATCCTCAATGGGAGACAGATTGCTGGGTGGTGTCTTTGATCTCTCTCTTCTTCTTTGGGCTCTTAGTTCTTCTTTGTCTCTTTTTGTCTTGCGGGCTGTGCTTCTAATCCTTTGCTGTTCCACTTCTCTCATTTTTTCCTGTTCTCGTAAGAGTTCTTCTTCTTCCCGCAGTTCTTCTTCCTCTGAGGAATCTTCAATAGTGGGAAGTAAAGGACCATGTGATCTGTGGCGAGCTTTCCTCTGTTGCTTGACCTCTTCTAGACGCTGTCTGCGACTAGGACTGCTATCACTGTCTTCTTCAAGTGATGACAATGATGTAGGTGATGTTCCGCTTGTGTAGCTTGGAGTTGTTGCAGGTAATGTGGAAGAGTATTCTCCTCTGGATCGTTCCTCTGGTGACCCAGTTAGGCTTTCCATCTCTAACTCTGGCTCTCTATCTAAACTAATGTCTGCCTCCTGGTCAAGATCAATGTCTCTGTTATAGTTATTTGTGCTATTCAACTCAATAGTCTTAAATCTTCTGAGCCCTCCTTGAGTTGCAGATACATCCTCTTCCTCCTCTACATCTACATCTTTTCTACTGTCATCATACACATCACTGGAGTTATAAGCAAGAGACCTTTTTGATACAGATGTACCTTTGGCTTTCTCTGAGTCTGTTTTTTGTCCTTTTTTACTACTGCTGTATTTTACATGGTTATAATGTTGATCGTCATCTTCCAGATTGTCTTCTTCTGCACTCATTTCCAAAAGCTGTCTTCTCATAAACTCTTCATCTGAGAAGTTTCCCTTTTGTTGTCTTATTGGTAATGGAGAGAAACCTTCACTACTGTCTTCCACATAATCATGGCGCAGTTTGCTTCCAAAATCATCTGATGACTCGGTGCACTCCTTCTGATCCCTCTGATTTCCCCATTCCAAAGAATCCTCATCTTCTTCTAAGATATCTTCCAATTCTTCATCTGAATCAAAAGCCTCGGGAGTAATGGATAGTGACCTTGGCCTCTGCTTTTGTTTTTGATCTTCTCGTAAGCCATGAAACTTGTCAGCTTGGGAAGAACCTTTTGATTCCAGCAGTGGTCTAACAGAACTTTCCAATTTAGTAAGCTCGGAGGGGCTTGGTGGGCTGCGTTGAGATATACCTGTTGTATTTAATTTTTCTTCTTCTTGCTGCACCAGTCCTGCAATCTCACTTTGAGAGCTGGAAATTCCATCTGAGGAGTATCCCGTGTCACTTAGACTTTGAGGGCTGCGTGACAAATCATGCGAATAAGGCTTGCTTATATCCTGCAGAAAATAAAGAATATATAGTTAGTAAAGCATAGAGGCACAGACTAGCGTAGCTTACAGAATTGCTTGTATCCCTTTCTTTGTGACATTCCTTCTAAAACTTACCATAGTATTACATATGTAGTTCACTAACAAATTGTTGCTGTTGGGAACACTAGGCTACAGATCAAATATAAAGTCCTGATAGGTACAATACACCATTTAACTATACACTGCATCTTACAGTAGGTTTCAGTCTGAGATAATTCCACTTTTTTTTTTTGCTGATGTGGCATGCATGGGTTAGGCTCCATTTTGGTTTACAAATAAACAATGATGTGGTTCTTGAAGAGGAGTAAAGAAATCGGCAACTCACCATCTCAGCTGATATGATCTTCTTTATTGAAGCATACTCACGTCACAATATAACAGAGGAAGAGGGTAGTGGGGGGACAGTGATGAGCGACCGAGCTCCTGTTTTGCACGCTATACGTGCTTCCTCCGGCATAGCGTGCGAAACAGGAGCTCGGTCGCTCATCACTGTCCCCCCACTACCCTCTTCCTCTGTTATATTGTAACGTGAGTGTGCTTCAATAAAGAAGATCATATCAGCTGAGATGGTGAGTTGCCGATTTCTTTACTCCTTTTCAAGTGCTATATGAACATTATTTTTGTATCAGAGCACCACCAGCAGCACTCAGCTACACCGACATATACCCAACACGCAAGTTTCCTTAATAAACCCAGTGCCGTGCTAACTCTTAGTTCTTTAATGCAGCCTACATTACCTATGGATCCTCTGGCTGAGGATCAGGTGGTTGATCGTTGCAACTAATCATTTAATTATGCTACTAGTGCTGTAGGTTAGCCAGGTAAACTCATTAGACTCATAAATAAGTTGGTGTCAGTTCACACTGCAGTTTTCTTACTCAAAGTGCATTTTGTAGAGAAATATTGCCATGAGGTGAAAGTGATTTGACCTACAATCACAACTGAGGTGTTTTATGAAGATTTTATGTCTTTAGGCTGTGTTTACACATTGAAATTTAACTGCATTATTCACATATTTTAAAAACATCTTAGCTGTTTTTGCATCAATTTTCAAAAAACATGGTAAAAAATGACAAGTTTTTACCATATTTTACCAACTGCCATGATTTGAAGATAATCCCAGCAAAAACACAAAAAAGCAGCAAGTAATGCAATCTTTGATCGCAGCTTTAGATATATATCCTGACACCATAAAGATAGCATATGGAGCTTGGAAGGGTTCTAGGAGCTAGTAGGAGCAGAATTGGTACTTAATGTAATTCTGTAGTCCAAAGTAAGTCAGAAACCCGGTCTGACATCCTGTCACTTACATTAAGCACAGTTACTATTTTTTGAGGCAGACTGGTGATACCATGACCAAGTAAGAGTAATGAAACACACAAATTCAGCTGTGCAGAAATAAAACAAATGGCACTGAACAACTAGTCATAGTGAGTGTGCATGGTATGGACAAAAAAAAAATAAAAAAATCCGGATAACTTCTTTAAAGGGGTACTCCAGTGGAAAACTTTTTTTTCTTAAATCAACTGGTGCCAGAAAGTTAAACAGATTTGTAAATTACTTATATTTAAAAATCTTAATCCTTCCAGTACATATCAGCTGCTGTATGCTTCACCGGAACTTATTTTCTTGTTTAATTTCTTTTCTGTCTGACCACAGTGCTCTCTGCTGACACCTCTGTCCATTTTAGGAACTATCCAGAGCAGCATATGTTTGCTATGGGGAATTGTTGTTGGACAGTTTTTGACATGGACAGAGGTGTCAGCAGAGAGCACTGTGGTCGTGACATAAAAGAAATCCAAAAAGAAAATAATTTCCTCTGTAGTATACAGCCGCTAATAAGTACTGGAAGGATTAAGATTTTTTAATAAAAGTAATTTACAAATCTGTTTAAAGGGGTATTCCAGGCCAAAACTTTTTTATATATATCAACTGGCTCTGGAAAGTTAAACAGATTTGTAAATTACTTCTATTAAAAAATCCTAATCCTTCCAATAGTTATTAGCTTCTGAAGTTGAGTTGTTGTTTTCTGTCTAACTGCTCTCTGATGACTCACGTCCCGGGAGCTGTGCAGTTCCTATGGGGATATTCTCCCATCAATCACAGCTCCTGGGACGTGACATCATCATTGAGCAGTTAGACAGAAAACTTCAGAAGCTAATAACTATTGGAAAGATTAAGATTTTTTTTATAGAAGTAATTTACAAATCTGTTTAACTTTCCGGAGCCAGTTGATATATAAAAAAAAAGGTTTTGCCTGAAATACCCCTTTAACTTTCTGGAATCAGTTGATTTAAAAAAAAAAAAGTTTTCGATCGGAGTACCCCATTAAGGTTCGATCCTACCACATTTCTGGCCAATGGTAACACACAATCGTCTCGGTTTAGTTTTTGGTTATATAATGCTTATATAGTGCAGTATAGGCTATTATTATTATTAGCATGTGACATGCATGGGTTTGTAGCCATACTGGTTTGCAATTTCATCATAGAAATTATTTCCTAATGCTGCCTACATTTTCCATGTGTTCTCTGACTTTACAAAGAGAGGGTGTGGAGTTTTATCATTGCATCTGATCATTCAATCAGGCTGCTGGTTCTGGAGTTCACCTACGTGAACTTATAAGACTCATGAAGAGGTTGAGGTTAGTTCACTTATGCGCAGTTTTGATGCATCTTCATTATGACATTTTTCTAAATCACAGCAAAAATGTCACCTTTTACTGTGATTTTTTACTATACTTTTAAAAAAAAATCATGGTAAAAACAAGAAAAAACAAAAACCCCAATGTGTGAACACAGCTGCATGCAGGGGCGGACTGAATGGCCGGTCCGTTCTGACATATTCCGAGGGCCTGGGTGGGTAAAAAGACCGCCACTGCTACTGGGGTTCCAGGACACTTATCCTGGATCCCAAGGCAGGCTAAGGCTGCTTTCAGCTGTATGCACGGCTCATGAGCATACAGCTGTAAGCCTCTTTTCTGTGTTAGCTGCATCTGTGGCCTACACTGAAAGGAGATGTGACCTACACCCACGCAGTGCAGGTACTGATGACGTCACTCATCTGAGCCTGCACTGCGAAGGCTGAAGAACGTGGCCGGCAATAGAGCACATACCTGGGTGCCTAACTAACTGGCCCATATACATGGCTGCCTAACTACTAGGCCCAAATACCTGACTGCCTAACTACTTGGCCAACATACCTGGCTGCCTAACTACCTGGCCCTTATACCTGGCTGCCTAACAACCTGGCTCACATACCTGGCTGCCTAACTACCTGGCCTGCATACCTGGCTGCCGAACTACCTGGCCCACATATCTAGCTAAGTAACTACCTAACTACATAACTAACTACCTAGCAAGCTACCTGGATACCTACATACCTAATTACATACCTACCTACAAACCTGGCTACCTAACTACCTAGCTAGCTACCAGGATACCTACATACCTAATTACATACTTACCTACATACCTGGCTACCTAACTACCTGTCTACCTACTTGCCTGTCCTTTTCTGTGCAGTACACGAAGGAGGGCATTATAACAGTTTGGGGGCCTATAGATGGGGAGATTGTGTAGTGATAGCACTGGAAAAATGCTAAATCTAACATCTTTGTCCTGCAGATGTTAAGAGATGAGTTTTGGATGGAAGGGGTCATCATGGCGGTCTGATCTGACGGAGAAGAAAAGGGAAGAAGATGCTGCCGATCAGAAAAGACATCTGTGAGTTCCCTAGATATAACTGTAATCACTTATATGGTGTATATATCCTGTGTACAGATGGTATCTACCGCTTTATGATCCTAAATAAAATCACTTATAAAGGTATTCAGATCCTGTGTACAGCTGGTATCTACCTCTATATGGTCCTGTTTATAATCACTTATATGATAAAGAGATCCTGTGTACAGCTAGTATCTACCACTGTAGGGGCACGGTATAGGGAAATACTGGTCTGTGTATAGTAGTACAGTAGTTTATTCAGTACAGTATGGTGGTATTATGCAGTTATTGTGTGGCGGTATATATTTCCTCCTTGTATATTGGTATTATTGGTCAAGAAAAATTATCTTACCTACATTAACATGTTTTCTATAATTTTATTTTATTTTGTGTGTAGGGGTGGGGCATGAGGAGGTATTTGGGTTGTATAGGGGTGTGACAGAGGTGTGGCCAGGGGCGGAGTCGCGTAGGGGCCTTGCTTCCCTAGCCACAGGGGAGGTGTAAAATTACTATATATTGTGAAACTACAGGGTGGGCCATTTATATGGATACATCTTAATAAAATGGGAATGGTTGGTGATATTATCTTCCTGTTTGTGGCACATTAGTATATGTGAGGGGGGAAACTTTTCAAGATGGGTGGTGACTATGGCGGCCATTTTGAAGTCGGCCATTTTGAATCCAACTTTTGTTTTTTCAATAGGAAGAGGGTCATGTGACACATCAAACCTATTGGCAATTTCAAAAGAAAAACAATGATGTGCTTGGCTTTAACGTTACTTTATTCTTTCATGAGGTATTTACAAGTTTCTGACCACTTATAAAATGTGTTCAATGTGCTGCCCATTGTGTTGGATTGTCAATGCAACCCTCTTGTCCCACTCGTCACACACTGATAGCAACACTGCAGGAGAAATGCTAGCACAGGCATCCAGTATCCGTAGTTTCAGGTGTTGCACATCTCGTATCTCCACAGCATAGACAATTGCCTTCAGATGACCCCAAAGATAAAAGTCTAAGGGGGTCAGATCGGGAGACCTTGGGAGCCATTGAACTGGCCCACAATGACCAATCCACTTTCAAGGAAACTGTTCATCTAGGAATGCTCGCACCTGACACCCATAATGTGGTGGTGCACCATCTTGCTGGAAAAACTCAGGGAACGTACCAGCTTCAGTGCATAAAGAGGGAAACACATAATCATGTAGCAATTTCGCATATCCAGTGGCCTTGAGGTTTCAATTGATAAAGAATGGCCCCACTATCTTTGTACCCCATATACCACACCATACCATCAATGTTTGTGTTCCAACAGTCTTGGAGGGATCTATCCAATGTGGGTTAGTGTCAGACGAATAGCGGTGGTTTTGTTTGTTAACTTCACCATTCACATAAAAGTTTGCCTCATCATTGAACAAAATCTTCTGCGTAAACTGAGCGTCCTGTTCCAATTTTTGTTTTGCCCATTCTGCAGCACCTGAAACTACGGATACTGGAAGCCTGTGCTAGCCTTTCTCCTGCGGTGTTGCTATCAGTGTGTGAAGAGTGGGAGAAGAGAGTTGCATTGACAATCCAACACAATGGGCAGCACATTGAACACATTTTATAAGTGGTCAGAAACTTTGTAATAACTCATGAAAGAATAAAGTTACATTAACACCAAGCACATCATTGTTTTTCTTGTGAAACTCCAAATAAGTTTGATGTGTCACATGACCCTCTTCCTATTGAAAAAACTAAAGTTGAATTCAAAATGGCCGAAATTTACAAGTTTAGTGCAGAAGAGCCTGCACACAGCTATAACCTCTCAGCTTATGAAGGAACCATGGAAAAAATAACAAATTATATTGCTAAAATTTCAGGGGGAGTGCCTTTAAAACTTCACTTTTAATGGTATGTATTAACCTCTTAACGACTCAGCCCATTTTGGCCTTAAGGACTCAGACAATTTCATTTTAACGTTTTCATTTTTTCCTCCTCGCCTTCTAAAAATCATAACTCTTTTATATTTTCATCCACAGACTAGTATGAGGGCTTGTTTTTTGCGCGACCAGTTGTCCTTTGTAATGACATAACTCATTATATCATAAAATGTATGGCGCAACCAAAAAACACTATTTTTGTGGGGAAATTAAAAAGAAAAACGCAATTTTGCTAATTTTGGAAGGTTTCGTTTTCACGCCGTACAATTTATGGTAAAGATGACGTGTGTTCTTTATTCTGAGGGTCAATATGATTAAAATGATACCCATTATTACGTACTTTTATATTACTGTTGCGCTTAAAAAAAATCACAAACTTTTTAACCAAATTAGTACGTTTATAATCCCTTTATTTTGATGACCTCTAACTTTTTTATTTTTCCGTATAAGCGGCGGTATGGGGGCTCATTTTTTGCGCCATGATCTGTACTTTTTTTAATACCAAATTTGCATATAAAAAACTTTTAATACATTTTTTATAATTATTTTTTTAATAAAATGTATTAAAAAAGTAGGAATTTTGGACTTTTTTTTTTTTTTCGTTCACGCCGTTCACTGTACGGGATCATTAACATTTTATTTTAATAGTTCGGACATTTACGCACGCGGCGATACCAAATATGTCTATAAAAAATGTTTTTTACGCTTTTTGGGGGTAAAATAGGAAAAACAGACGTTTTACTTTTTTATTGGGGGAGGGGATTTTTCACTTTTTTTTTTACTTTTACTTTTACATTTTTTTACATTTTTTTTTACACTTGAATAGTCCCCATAGGGGACTATTCATAGCAATACCATGATTGCTAATACTGATCTGTTCTATGTATAGGACATAGAACAGATCAGTATTATCGGTCATCTTCTGCTCTGGTCTGCTCGATCACAGACCAGAGCAGGAGACGTCGGGAGCCGGACGGAGGAAGGAGAGGGGACCTCCGTGCGGCGTTATGAATGATCGGATCCCCGCAGCAGCTCTGCGGGCGATCCGATCATTCATTCAAATCGCGCACTGCCGCAGATGCCGGGATCTGTATTGATCCCGGCACCTGAGGGGTTAATGGCGGACGCCCACGAGATCGTGGGCGTCGGCCATTGCCGGCGGGTCCCTGGCTGCGATCAGCAGCCGGGATCAGCCGCGCATGACACGGGCATCGATCCGATGCCCACGGTTATGCACAGGACGTAGATGGACGTCCTGGTGCGTTAAGTACCACCTCACCAGGACGTACATTTACGTCCTGCGTCCTTAAGGGGTTAAAATACACCAAACTAAATAATATGCGTCATAATTGCCACCACCAACAAAAATCAAAGATCAGTTGGTTTGCACCAACAGGTACCACACTTAAGTGGATTTATTCATTTGCTACAGCACATGTTCTATATCAAGCCTGGGCTGAAACCCAACGCGCTTCTGCCCCAGTGTTAGAGCGTCCTAAGGGGTATTACCCAGTAAGTATAAGAATCAATAATTATATTATAGCAATATGCTGCAAAGAATTGTATTGTGGCTGAACATATTTTATATAAGAGGGGCACCCGATACTAGTGCTTTCCCTCTATTCCAACAAACGGCAGACAGCGGAGCCCAGTGTACTGTTTTTGCACCCTGCTCCAGGCACGATTCTGCCGTTCATCCGAAAGTCTCCTGTGTAGCGCCAACCCGCAGTGGCAGGGAGCTGTCTATGTTTGACTGTCTATGTTTGACTGTTTGACTGCTCTCAGCGCTCACTGCAGTGAGCGCTGAGAGCAGTCAAACATAGACAGCTCCCCGCCACTGCGGGTTGGCGCTACACCGGGGACTTTCGGATGAACGGCAGAATCGTGCCTGGAGCAGGGTGCAAAAACAGTACGCTGGGCTCCGCTGTCTGCCGTTTGTTGGAATAGAGGGAAAGCACTAGTATCGGGTGCTCCTCTTATATAAAATATGTTCAGCCACAATACGATTCTTTGCAGCATATTGCTATAATATAATTATTGATTCTTATACCTACTGGGTAATACCCCTGAGGACGCTCTAACACTGGGGCAGAAGCGCGTTGGGTTTCAGCCCAGGCTTGACATAGAACATGTGCTGTAGCAAATGAGTAAATCCACTTAAGTGTGGTACCTGTTGGTGCAAACCAACCGATCTTTGATTTTTGTTGGTGGTGGCAATTATGACACATATTATTTAGTTTGGTGTATTTTAATACATACCATTAAAAGTGAAGTTTTAAAGGCACTCCCCCTGAAATTTTAGCAATATAATTTGTTATTTTTTCCATGGTTCCTTCAAAATGGCCGCCATGGTCGCCACCCATCTAGAAAAGTTTCCCCCCTCACATATACTAATTTGCCACAAACAGGAAGTTAATATCACCAACCATTCCCATTTCATTAAGGTGTATCCATATAAATGGCCCACCCTGTATATAGCAACAGCATACAGAGAGACTAAGTAAGGGAGGGGAGGGAAGTGTCTGGAAGCTAGCAGGACTTAGTCAAACTTGTGATCATAAGACCAAGTTACCGAAATGAAAGGCATAGATGCACCTGTGCTAAAGTAAAATAAATGGCCCTTTAGAGCTAGTGATGGTGAGTGCACATGATATGGGCTAAAAAAAAACAACAAACCAGGAGTGCTTATTTTACTTCATTAACAACATACCTCTTGGTCTCTCATCTTATGAATCTCAGAGGACGACTTCCCATTTTTTGACCCGGACTCTTTTTTACTGCCCGCAGTTTTTCCCTTTGGCACCATCTGCTTTGACAACTTTTGAGAATCTGCAGGAGCTTTGGGCTGGGTCACATCTTCCAGAGTAGTTCTCTCTTCATTCTTGACTTGTTCTGAACTCTTGAGGTGGTTTTGTTGAGAACTTCTCTTGTCATGTGTGTGCCCTGGTGGGTGTCCTGCACTTCCCTTCTGTTGACTCACTGCTCCTGTGTGATGCTGAGGTGATGCTGTGGGTACAGGTGCAGTTTTCTGGTGATGGGGCGATGCTGTCTGGCTTTGAGCTAGCTGGTGTCTTGGTGACCCTGAAACTCCGGGGACATGTTTGGGTGATGCTGCTGCAGAGATCCCTGGCTGATGCCTTGGTAAGCCTTGTTTGGATGGGGGTAAGGGCGATGGCGGAGCGTCTCCTAAGCTTCCCTCTAATAACCGCTGAGTTTGGCAGTTTAAACATAACCATTCATTTTTCTGCAATAAAGAAGAAATTGGTTTGGTGAGACAACCACAGAAGCAAGTAAAAAGACACAACATACAAAAGAGGCAGGACCCACATCTTTGAACATCCTGTGCCTGTTCTTATAGAATTGACACATTGGTGTCTTAGTGCAGCAGTGACAATACACACTCAGGTTAAAGGGGTATTCCGGGGAAAAACATCTTATCCCCTATCGAAAGGAAAGGGGATAAGATGTCTGATTGCGGGGGGCCCGCCGCTGGGACCCCCCGCAATCTCCCTGCAGCAGCCCGCATTCTATGCGTAGCAGCGTCTGCTGTTTCGGAAACCGCCGGGCTTCCGAGACGGGGACGTCATGTCAGCCACGCCCCCTTCATTCATGTCTATGGGAGGGGGTGTTGCGGCCGTTACGTCCCCTCCCATAAAAATTAATGGAGGGGGCATGGCATGATGTCACATCCCCGTCTCAGAAGCCCAGCGGTTTCCGAAACTGCAGACGCAGCTACGCATAGAATGCCGGCTGCTGCAGGGAGATTGCGGGGGTCCCAGCAGCGGGCCCCCCGCGATCAGATATCTTATCCCCAATCCTTTCGATAGGGGATAAGATGTTTTTGCCCTGAATACCCCTTTAACACATTGGTTCAGTAATACATTAATATCTACCATTCATCTTGTGTGAGTTATGATCTAATGAAATCAAGCAAAAAGTCATGTGAGCAGAATAACTCTGAGGCCAAGTTTCCACTTGTTTTTATTTTCCGGGAGTTTTTGGAAAACTGCCACTGCAGTTTTTGAGCCAAAGCCAGAAGTGTATTCAAAAGGAATAGGACATATAAAGGATGGACTTATACTTCTCTCTTATGGATCCACATCTGACTTTGGCTCAAAAACTGCAGGCAAAAAAACAAGTGGAAACTTAGCCTTAGAAACTATTACATGAAAGTACTAGTACAAGAAACTTGTTATTTTTGTGTGTGTGCACTGATCGCTATTTTTCCATACACTTTTAGGGTTTGTTCACACTGAGGAATTGGCGCCCTAACATTAGTGTGAATGGGTCTTCCACGGACCTGTTCACATTGCACAATGCTCATTCTTTGCACAGAAGTCCGTGACCCCTGCATTGCCATCAATGGTGACAGTGTAGGGCCACGGGACGCCAGATAGAATCTCCGCTCACACAATTCTGCGAGCGAAGATTCAGTTCACATTATTCAATGTGAACATACTTTAATTAAACACATTATTAGATTAAAAAAAAACTGGAGCTTTATATATCAATTTTCAATCAATTTTTTATTGCAGTATTTTTGTTTTCATTTTACATTGTGTGAACCCAGCCTTAGTACTATCACAGGTTTTAGGATTATACATTAAGGAGCATGAGACCAATCAGAGGTCTTGGGACTGTTCATTATATAAGGACCTTGAGAAAGCCTTCATGGAGATGTGAAACTGTTGGTGTTTGTGCTCCTCTCTATCTGAGACCTGCTATGAGGCAATAAAGAAGCTGATTATTTGCTAGATTCCTGAGTGCCGCCTGCTATTTCTCTCACTATTCATTATACATGGACTTACTTTATTTGGTGAGCACTGGATCACTGCATTGAAGAGGAAGACTCCATAAATTCCTATGATATATCCCATCACATTACTTTTACTCTTTGGATAAATAGCCCTAAGCTGATGCTATGACGGCTGTGTCAGTTTCTGGCTCTTGCAGCAGCTCCAGCCCCTCCTGTTCACCTGTGGCATCGTCTGTCACTGTGTTGACACCAGGAGCAATCAGGAGGTGTGGACGACTGGCCAATCGTTTCCAGTTTTAGTGTCCACTCATTCCTGAGCTGGCCTAGTTAGACTGTAAGAATCGTTAATTTCTAACGATAATTTGTTTTCCCTTAGTCCTAACAGTAGCACAGATGGGGTATTCCACCCCCCGCGAACTGGTAGGACAGATGGAAGTTTTATTGAACCTAATTAAACAATCAGTAAGACACACCCACAACCCCCTGTATAAGTAAGAGGGTCATCCTCTGCCTCATTGTGTAGTAACAAGAAGAACTTAAGGTAAATAATAGAAGAAAATAACTTAACTAGGGAGGGAAAGTTGTGCTACTGTTAGGACTAAGGGAAAACAAATTATCGTTAGAAATTAACGATTCCCTTACGTCCTAACCAGTAGCACAGATGGGGAAATGGCAAGCAGAAACCCTATGAGGGAGGGCTCTCATGCCTGACGGCAGATAATACTGTCCGTCCAAATGAGGAAAAATCGGCCAATCTACTGTCAAGTCTGTAGTGGGTGATAAATGTGGAGAGTGAACTCCAGGAAGCAGCTTTGCATATATGTTCCAAGGGAACAAGACTCCTTTCCGCAAAGGAGGTAGATACAGACCTGGTGGAATGAGCTTTTACAAACTCAGGAGGCTCCTTACCTTGGGATACCATGGCAATACGAATGGCATCTTTTACCCATCTACTGATGGAGGGCTTTGAAGCTTTAAGACCTCTCTTGGGTCCTGAAAAGAGAATTAGCAGATTTTCATCCTTCCGAAACTCCAAAGATCTTCTTATATAGATCTGGAGACATCTCGAGATATCTAGGCAATGAAGAGCACTATCTTCATTGGAGGATGGAGGAGGAGAAAATACTGGCAGGGATATAACTTGATTTATATTTTGGAATGATGGAACCTTAGGTATAAAGGATGGCATGAATCTGAGTAACACTCGATCCGGCAAAAATTTTGTATATGGTTCAAGTGCCGAGAGCGCTTGAAGTTCCCCAATCCTTTTGGCTGAAGTGATTGCCAGTAAAAAAGTTATTTTAATGGTAACAAACTTCATGTCCACCTCCTCCAAGGGCTCAAAGGGGGGAGATGCTAACCCCTTGAGCACCATCGATAAGTCCCATGCTGGGACAGGTTGTATAATTGTAGGTTTTAACCTTGAGGATCCCCTCAAGAATATTTTGACTAGTGGGTCTTGAGACAATGGTTTATTGAGAAAGGCAGAGATGGCTGATACCTGAACTCTGAGTGTGGAAGGAGATAGATTCTTGTCTAATCCCTCCTGGAGAAAGTTGAGGATTGTGGCAACAGCTGGATTCTGTCCAGGTAGTTGTTTCTTGGAGCACCAAGACTGAAAAGTTGTCCAAATTCTTTTATAGGCTCTGTTAGTGGACTCCGCTCTGGAATGCGAGAGGGTATTCAAGACCGCACTAGAAAGCCCTTCTAGATGTGGAAGGGACTGGTCAACCTCCAGGCTGTCAGGTTGAACATTTGAAGATTTGAGCAGCTGTGAGTGTCCCCCGACACTAGTGCTTGCTCTGGGGGAAGCCTCCAGAATTGTCCCCGACTCATTTGCAAGAGTTGGGTAAACCAAGCTCTCTTGGGCCAAAATGGAATTATGGCTATGACAGAGGCTTGGTCCTGCCTGATTTTCATCAATACCCTTGGGATCAAGGAAATTGGAGGGAAGATGTAGGCCAGCCTGAACCTCCATGGGATTGAGAGAGCATCGATTGCTACTGGGTTGTCTTCCCTGTACAGGGAACAAAATCTCACCACTTTGGTGTTGAACCTTGTTGCCATAAGATCTATTTCTGGCATACCCCACCTGAGTATTATTTGTTTGAACATCTCTGGATGGAGAGACCATTCTCCAGTTGAAAGTCCTCTGCTCAGGCGGTCGGCGATCACATTGAGAGATCCCCGAATGTGAACTGCCGACAGGTGGGTTAGGTTCCTCTCTGCCCAATCCAAGATCAGACCCACCTCTCTGAGGAGGCTTTGTGATCGAGTGCCTCCCTGCTTGTTGATGTACAATACAGCCGTCATGCTGTCTGATTGGATCTTTACTGCTTTCCCTTGAAGAAGAGAAGCAAAGTGGAGGAGTGCTAATCTGATGGCTCGAATCTCGAGGAGATTGGAGGTTAACCCTCTCTCCTGAGGAGACCAAGATCCCCGCACTAACAGATCCAAGAGATGCGCTCCCCAACCTACAAGGGACGCGTCGGTAGTAAGTATGATCCAAGGGGGTTGGATCATTGACTTGCCGTCCTCGAGGTGAGACCACCATCTGAGAGAGGACCTGACTCGATAAGACAGGGAGTGGCACTTGTTTAGGCCCGAGGGCCTGAGATTCCAAGTGGCGAGCACCTCTGATTGAAGAGGGCGTAGATGCCAAAGAGCCCAAGGAACCGCATCCACGGTAGCGGACATAAGTCCCAACATCCGCATAAGAGTGCGAATGGAAACTCTCCGGGGTACAGAGAGAAAAAAGGGCCAATTCCTGCACCCGAGATTTCCTCTCGGGAGAGAGGTAGAGTGTCATGGAGATTGAGTCGACTATGAAGCCGAGAAACCTCACTGAGGTAGTAGGGAGGAAATTGGATTTGGCCCAATTGACTATCCACCTTAACTGGTGAAGGAAGGATACTGCTAGTTGCAGATGTTGGGACAGGATCGCAGAAGAAGGAGCTCTGAGGAGCCAATCGTCTAGGTAGGGAACGATGCTGAGCCCCTGGAGCCTTAGAGCAGCGACTACCGCTACCACCACTTTGGTAAATGTGTGTGGGGCCGAAGAAATTCCAAACGGGAGGGCTACAAACTGGAGGTGTTTTAGAACTCCCCCTACCTGAACTGCGATCCTTAGATACTTTCTGGATACCGGATGAATAGGAATATGAAGGTAAGCATCCTTTAGATCCAGAGTAGCCAGGTAATCCCCTGGCGAGATGAGGTTGACCACAGATTGAATAGTTTCCATACGAAAGCGTTTGTGCTTCACATACTGATTGAGATATCTCAGATCTATAATCATCCGCCAGTCTCCTGTTACCTTGGGAACTAGGAAGACTGGAGAATAAATTCCTGACCCCCGTTCTGAAAGAGGAACTTCCTCTAAGGCATTCTTCTGGATGTATTCCAGAATGTAGGTTTCTAGCGCCCCCTGTTTGATTGGTGAAAAAACTCTTGTCTCCACATAATTGGATGGGGGAATTGATTCGAGGTCTATCGAATAACCATCCGAGATTAATCTCAGGACCCAAGGATCCTGAATGTGGAGGGACCAGGCGCTTGAAAAGTGGTGAAGACGACCACCAACTGGAATCTGGGGGGCAGGATGGGAAACTGGAAAGGTCACCTCGGCAAGGAACCCAGAGCTTCGTAGAAGCCCGCAGTCAGAGCTTTCTGTTGTCTTTGGAGCCACGGGAGCGTTTTCCGCCCCGGCGTTGATTACCCCATTCTCTCTGAGGCTTAGGCTGGGGGGCTGATCCGCCCCCAGAACGCCGGCCTCGACCACGAAAGGAGGAATAAGGAAGGGACTTGCCTTTCTTGTCAGAAAGTCCCTCCATAATGCGGTCCAGCTCAGCTCCGAAAAGAATGCCGGGTTCGTAAGGCATAGCACATAAGGTGTTCTTGGAAGAGTTGTCAACCTTCCAAGGTTTTAACCATAGAGGACGTCGTCCAGCGGAAGCCAGGGCCATAGACTTGGAGGCCAATTTAAGATGCTGGGGTGCTTGCGCTTGGCGGATCTTTTTGCCAAGCCTTCACGATCCCCTGAGCCCTCGGTCGACATATCTAGGTAAATATGAGAGGAGTGATTAGATAATGTAGCGGCAAGAAAAAATTGCGGCTAGCTAAAATATAATAAAAATACCCAAAGTTCTCAGCAAGAGACCAGGTAAGAGAGATAGGGAAACAGTAGTATCCACAAGGATGCACTACTAAGACTCAAAAAGACAGGACTGTGGAAGTACCAACAGCTCTGCACTCTAGGAGGCTGAATGGCAGCCTAGGGGGAGTTTAAATATCCTCCTGGCTGGCGCCAAAACAAGACTCCGCCCACAAGGCGGAGTTGCAGAAAGAGAAATCCTGTCTTACAAAAAACAGGAGGAAAAGGAACCCTATTAGTTAGAGGGTTATAGAAGAGGCTCCTCGCTCGGTTTCGCCGCATTATTGGCAAAAACGGCGCAAAAAACCGAGCCGGGAGCGAAAGAGAGAAACAGGAAGTGACGTCAGACGCCGCTGACGCACTTCCGGCCGGATAGGATAGGAGCAGATGGGCGCAAACTAAGCCCAGAACTGCAAGTAAGAGAAAACCCCCCCCCTCCAACAGGAGTAAGGGGGTCACCATCTGTCCCACTGTCCGGGAGGACAGAAAAAAACACAATGAGGCAGAGGATGACCCTCTTACTTATACAGGGGGTTGTGGGTGTGTCTTACTGATTGTTTAATTAGGTTCAATAAAACTTCCATCTGTCCTACCAGTTCGCGGGGGGTGGAATACCCCATCTGTGCTACTGGTTAGGACGTAAGGGAACTTTAAGTTCTTGCCTGCAAAAGCATCTTTCCCATGATTCTGGCTCTGGTTTGCTATTCATCTTTGTATCTTCTGTATATTCTGGCCTGTTTTCCTGATTACTCTATTACATTCTAGTTCATTACTGCACCACTCTCACTGTTACCTACTTGGTTTGTTTGACCCTGATAATATGTTTATTTGTGCATTCCCTGTTAGTGCTCCTATTGCGACTCAACTGTTTATTAAAGGGGTAGTCCAGGCCAAAACTTTTTTATATATATCAACTGGCTCCGGAAAGTTAAACAGATTTGTAAATTACTTCTATTAAAAAATCTTAATCCTTCCAATAGTTATTAGCTTCTGAAGTTGAGTTGCTGTTTTCTGTCTAACTGCTCTCTGATGACTCACGTTCTCCCATCATGCACAGCTCCCCGGACGTGACATCATCATTGAGCAGTTAGACAGAAAACTTCAGAAGCTAATAACTATTGGAAGGATTAAGATTTTTTAATAGAAGTAATTTACAAATCTGTTTAACTTTCCGGAGCTAGTTGATATATATAAAAAAAGGTTTTGCCTGGAATACCCCTTTAACTCTGACCTGACTTGCCCTGACTTGCATACTTTGTTGTTTGTTACTTTGACTTAGCTACACCCTGCACCTTAGTAGAGTAGGAGCCGACACTCTGGTTGTGGCCACCCTATTAGGGTGCGTTCACACTGAGTAAATCAAGAGTAATTCACGCCGAAAAATTTTCCAGCAGAAAAATTTATTTTATTTCTGCTTAAAATTCAAGCACAATTTGCGCGGAATTACACGCAGAATTGCGCGCGGAAATGGGGGAGAAATAAGTGAAGGGTTTTTCAGCTATTTCTGCGTGAATTCTGCGCAAATTCCACGCAAATTCTGTGCAAATTCCGCACAAAAACAATTAGGAGATGTGCATTCATTTGGAGCGGAGAATTCAAGAGGAATTACTCGAGTAAATTCCTCTTGAATTACTCCGTGTAAACGCACCCTTAAGGAGGTTGACACCTCAAAAGGCAGGAACAGAGTGTGTAAGTCAGTTCAAGGCCACACGTATTCTTGCCAAACCTGAAAGATGCTTCAGGTGAAATTAAACATACCGTATATACTCGAGTATAAGCCGACCTGAATATAAGCCGAGGCCCCTAATTTTACCCCAAAAACCCAGAATAAAAGTTATTGACTCGACTATAAGCCTAGGGTGGGAAATACATCATCCCCCATGTAATCATCCAGACTCCCTTCATCATCACCGCTTGTCAATCCCTTCATCAGTGGTCTTCAACCTGCGGACCTCCAGATGTTGCAAAACTACAACTCCCAGCATCCGGGCCATCTCTGCTGCAGGGACCGTCCGGTGGGGATGGTTAATCGTTGCAGGCTGTCCATTTTCATCGGGGGGTGGGGGGGCCTCTTCTCCGCGCTTCGGGCCCAGACTAGTGATGTTGCCTTGACGACGACGCACAGTGTTTCCACTTACGTCGTCGTAAGGGATTGTTTTTCATGAGACTATGAAACCTTTAATTTTTCCATACAATGTACTGCGAAACCAAAAAATTATTTGTGGGTATAAATTTATAAGAAAACTGCAACTTTTGGGGGGCTTGGTTTTAACACAGTGCACTTTATGGCAAAAATGACATACTCTCTTTCTTCTGTAGGTCAATGTCATTGAAACAATGTCCAGTTTATATAGTTTTTCTATTATTGTACTACTTTTAAAAATGAAAACTTTTTTTAAGGCTGCTTTCACACTATGAGGTTCTCCCGTTAATACACGTACGTTTGAAACATAATTATTAACACACGTTAAACAACCCCATTCAAGTCAATGGGTTTTTTCGTTTACCCTTTGTCACACGTTATAGCCCGTCATGACTAACGTACGTTAGTTGTGACGGGAGAAATAACGTGACATGCACTAATTTTTCGCACGTCAAAAGAAACGGGTATATTAACGTATGTTATTTTTAACATTGAAGTCTATGGCCGACATACGTTAGAAAATACACCCGTTAATGCCCGTTATTATAACGGACATTATTTTTACTGAGCATGCTCAGAAGAGGTGACATCAGTAGACTCCTGCATTGCTGAGGGACTACTACTACTCCCATCATGGAACAGACTTGTTTCCATGCTGGGAGTAGTAATTCCCCACTGCAGGAGTCTGCCGGTGGCTGGGGAGGTTACATTAGTGTTTGTACTACTACCCCCATCATGGAACAGACTCTGTTCCATGATGGGGGTTGTAGTACAGGGGCTGAGGGATTGATCACACCGGGTCTCACTTCTGACACCCGATGTGATCAGAAGTTATTAAGCAGGGGAGTGGGAGGCATGCTCCGCAACCGTGCGATCACCGATGAAGATTGGTATGCATACAATTGTCCATTTTAGGTGTTTGGTATTTTTTTTTACATTTACGTTGTTTAGCGTGCAGGATTATAAACATTACATTTTAATAGTTTGGACACTTTTGCACCTGGAGATAACCAAATATGTAAATTATTTTTTGTAAAATTGGAAACTAAGGGTAATTTTATTTTTTATTAGGGAAGGTGATTTTATATTTGTATTTTACACTTTTTAAGTCTCCATAGGGGAGATCGTCGATCCACTGGTAAAGCCTGGCTAAGCCAGAGTGCATCTGTGACTTAGCCATCGGCGGCAGGTAAGGGGACCCTCCTCCTCCATTTTAGCTCATCATACCCCTGAAATCACATCACAGGGGTACGATGAGCTCCACTGAGTTACTGGCAACTTTTTACATTCACTTTAGATGCTGTGTTCGGCCTTGATCACGGCATCTGTAGCATGGACAGCAGCAGGATCGCCACTGCCTACCATTAGCATGGGGGGAGGGGGTGGCAAGGGTGTACCTGTACGCCCGATGTCCCCAACAGGTCAATGGTAGGGTTATTTGAACAGTGAAAGACAGAATAAAAATAACATTTACTTAAAATGCATAACTTTAAATAAGTTATGAATTAATTTGCAGTAAGTGTTTTAAAGAGCAACTGTCATCTAACATAAAATATTGATATATTGCACATAAGGTCATTCTAAGACTATCTCTAATCTAAGACTATCTCTAATTATAATTTTGGCCAGTAGATGTCCCTATACAGGCTAATTTGATCTGCCTGGGTCATGAAGGTTCTCACAGCTCCTTCTCTAGGTCCCTGCAGCAGGCACTGAGAGGCACAGAGACAGGAAAAGAAAGCTGACCCAGCTTGCTAAGGGAAAGGAATTGCAAATGATGTGAGGCAGCAGCCCACATGTCAATGACTGTAACTATGCTTAAAGGGGAATTCCAGGAAAAAAAATTTTTTTATATATCAACTGGCTCCAGAAAGTTAAACAGATTTGTAAATTACTTCTATTAAAAAATCTTAATCCTTCCAATAATTATCAGCTGCTGAAGTTGAATTGTTCTTTTCTGTCTGGCAACAGTGCTCTCTGCTGACATCTTTGCTTGTCTCGGGAACTGCACAGAGTAGAAGAGGTTTGCTATGGGGATTTGCTTCTACCCTGGACAGTTCCCGAGACACGTGTCATCAGAAAGCACTTAGACAGAAAAGAACAACTCAACTTCAGGAGCTAAAAAGTACTGAAAGGATTAAGATTTTTTAATAGAAGTAATTTACAAATCCGTTTAACTTTGAGTCAGTTGAGATATATATATATATATATATATATATATATATATAAGTTTTTTCCTGGCTAACTCCTTTAACTCTTTTAGTATTTCTTAATGTATAAGTCCATGAGATATAAAGGTCATTTACAAAATAGTAAACCACCCAAAGTGCTCACGGTGGCAGAGAGTCCCACACCCTGATTTTAAGGGTTACATCCCCTTTGTCGAGCCTTATAGGCAATGCCAGCCATGGTCAGCTAAAGAAAACATTATATGGCATGATTGGCCCAATTCAGCCTTTGATTTGCCAGTTTCCGCAAGTAATCTGCTATCTGAATTAGGCCAGCTGCACTCTATTGAACAACGTAGCCCAACAGACATATAAACACAACACACAAACAGCTCTGATGCACATACATACATACACAGCACTACTGCTGTTTGGTGTTTTGTGTGGAGTTTTTTCTTGATATGGTCCATGTTTTTTATTTTTTATATTTTTGTAAAAAAGCTGTAAGATTTTTTAACAGTTGCTGGAATCACCCATTTTTTCCCTCTGGTTTATCAATGCTGAGACTTAATTTAGCAGTTTTCATTCTGGGCTTCCGGTGGAGACATATATTTCCTGCTATATGGATTTCAAGGCATCTGGAGGCTGTGAGCTGACCCTATATCTATAAATACACTGCTCAAAAAAACTAAAGGGAAGACTTAAACAACACAATGTAACTCCAAGTCAATCACACTTCTGTGAAATCACACTGTCCACTCAGGAAGCAACACAGATTGGCAATCAATTTCACATGCTGTTGTGCAAATGGAACAGACAACAGGTGGAAATTATAGGCAATTAGCAAGACACCCCTAATAAAGGAGTGGTTCTGCAGGTGGTGACTAGAGATCACTTCTCAGTTCCTATGTTTCCTGGCTGATGTTTTGGTCACTTTTGAATGCTGGCGGTGCTTTCACTCTAGTAGTCTCAGGTAGTGGAGATCATTCCAGGATGGCACATCAATGCGAGCTGGGGCAAGAAGGCTGTGCTGTGTCTGTCAGCGTAGTGTCCAGAGCATGGAGGTGCTACCAGGAGACAGGCCAGTACATCAAGAGATGTGGAGGAGGCCAACAACACAGCAGCAGGACCGCTACCTCCACTTTTGTGCAAGGAGGAGCAGGAGGAGCACTGCCAGAGCCCTGCAAAATGACCTGCAGCAGGCCACAAATGTGCATGTGTCCACCCAAACGGTCAGAAACAGACTCCATGAGGGTGGTATGAGGGCCCGACATCCACAGGTGGGGGTTGTGCTTGCAGCCCAACACCGTGCAGGACGTTTGGCATTTGCCAGTGAACACAAAGATTGGTAATTTCTACACTGCCGCCCTGTGCTCTTCACAGATGAAAGCAGGTTCAAACTGAGCACATGTGACAGACATGACAGAGTCTGGAGATGCCGTGGAGAACGTTGTGCTGCCTGCAACATCCTCCAGCATGGGTCAGTGGTGGGTCAGTAATGGTGTGGGGTGGCATTTCTTTGGGGGGCCGCACAACTTTTACAACTTTTCATTAAATTCGGATGTGTAAATGAAAAAAAAAATTTTTCCACTAAAATGCAGTTTTCCCCCCAAATTTACCATTTTTACAGGAGGTAACAGGAGAAAATGCCCCCAAAATTTGTAACCCCATTTCTTCTGAGTATGGAATTACCCCATATGCGGACGTAAAGTGCTCTGCTGCCGCACTACAATGCTCAGAAGAGAAGGAGCCACATTTGGCTTTTTGAAAACAAATTTTGCTGAAATGAATTTTGGGGGGCATGTCACATTTAGGAAGCCATAACAGCAAAAAAAATACACACATGGCATACTATTTTGGAAACTACACCCCTCAAGGCACGTAACAAGGGGCACAGTGAGCCTTAACACCCCACAGGTGTTTGACGACTTTTCGTTAAAGTCGGATGTGTAAATTAAAAATAATGTTTTTTCACAAAACTGCAGGTTTTTTTTTTAACCAAATTAACTATTTTTAAAAGAGGTTATAGGAGAATATGCCCCCCAAAATTTGTAACCCCATTTCTTCTGAGTATGGAAATAGCCCATGTGTGGACGCCATTGTTTGGAATGGAAGTCGGGGGCCATGTGCGTTTACAAAGCCCACCATGGTGCCAGAACAATGGATCACCCCACATGTGACCCCATTTTGGAAACTACACCCCTCACAGAATTTAATTTTTTTTTTTCATGGACCACTGTTCCAAAGATCTGTCAGACACCTGTGGGGTGTAAATGCTCACTACACCCCTTATTAAATTCTGTGGGAGGGGGTCGTTCCAAAATGGGGTCACATGTGGGGGGGTTCCACCGTTCTGGCACCATGGGGGCTTTGTAAACGCACATGGCCTTCAATTCCAGCCAAATTCCTTCTCCAAAAGCCAAATGGCGCTCCTTCTCTTCTGAGCATTGTAATTCTTCAAACACCTGTGGGGTGTTAAGGCTCACTATACTCTTTGTTACGTTCCTTAAGGGGTGTAGTTTCCAAAATGGGGTCACATGTGGGTGTTTTTTTTTTTTTTTGCGTTTATGTCAGAACCGCTGTAACGATCAGCCACCCCTGTGCAAATCACCTCAAATGTACATGGTGCTCTCTCACTCCTGAGCTTTGTTGTGCACCCGCAGAGCATTTTACATCCACATATGGGGTATTTCCGTACTCAGGAGAAATTGCATTACAAATTTTGGGGGTCTTTTTTCCCTTTTACCTTTTGTGAAAATAAAAAGTATGTGGCAACACCAGCAAGTTACTGTAAATTTTTTTTTTTTTTTTACAATAACATGCTAGATAAGACCCCAACTTTACCTTTTCATAAGGGGTAAGAGGAGAAAAAGCCCCCAAAATTTGTTAGGCAATTTCTCCCGAGTACAGAAATACCCCATATGTGGATGTAAAATGCTCTGTGGGCGCACAACAAAGCTCAGGAGTGAGAGAGCGCCATTGTACATTTGAGGTGATTATTCGCAGGGGTGGCTGATCGTTACAGCGGTTCTAACATAAACGCAAAAAAAAACACCCACATGTGACCCCATTTTGCAAACTACACCCCTTAAGGAACATAACAAGGGCTCCTAAACTATTGCCTTGAAATACGACAGGGCTCCAAAGTGAGAGAGCGCCATGCGTATTTGAGGCCTAAATTAGGGATTTGCATAGGGATGGACATAGGGGTCTTCTACGCCAGTGATTCCCAAACAGGGTGCCTCCAGCTGATGCAAAACTCCCAGCATGCCTGGACAGTCATTGGCTGTACGGCAATACTGGGGGTTGTTGTTTTGCAACAGCTGGAGGCTCTGTTTTGGAAACAGTGCCGTACCTGATGTTTTGAATTTTTATTGGGGGGGGGGGGGGGTTGCGGACTGTGTAGGGGTATGTGTATATGTAATGTTTTACTTTTTATTTTGTGTAGGTTTAGTGTAGTTTAGTGTTTTTAGGGTACATTCACATGGGCAGGTTCACAGGGAGTTTCCTGCTGGGAGTTTGAGCTGCAGTGGAAAATTTGCTGCATCTCAAACTTGCAGCGAGAAACTTACTGTAAACCTGCCCGTGTGAATGTACCCTGTACATTCACATGGGGGGGGGGGGGGGGGCAAACCTCGAGCTGTTGCAAAACTACAACTCCCAGAATGCCCTTTGGCTGTCCGTGCATGCTGGGAGTTGTAGTTTTGCAACATCTGGAGGGCTGCAGTTTAGGGACCACTGTGTAGTGGTCTTCAATCTATTCTCTTCCAGATGTTGCAAAACTACAACTCCCAGCATGCCCAGACAGTCCAGGCATGCTGGGAGTTGTAGTTCTGTAACATCTGGCCCTTGAAGTTTTGCAACATCTGGAGGGCTACAGTTTGGACACCACTACTTAGCGGTCTCCCAACTGTTCTCCTCATGTTGTTGCAAAAATGCAACTCCCAGCATGCCCTTCGGCTGTCTGGGCATTCTGGGAGTTGTAGTTTTGCAACAACTGGAGGCACACTGGTTGGGAAACATTGTTTCCTAACTCTGTGTTTCCCAACCCGTGTGCCTCCAGCTGTTGCAAAATTTCAACTCCAAGCATGCCCAGACTGTGCAGGCATGCTGGGAGTTGTAGTTTGGCAACATCTGAAGGGCCAGATGTTACAGAACTAACACCCCCAAAATCATTTGAAATAGAGACAAAGTTGTAAGATGTAAGATAGTAGCAGATCCGTTCGTGAATGACAAGGTTGCGTAGCCTCTACTGGTGCAGATATTTGGGAAAAAAGGAAGAAACCTTGCAAGGAAATGACTCCTCCCTGTCCTGCTGGGAAGCAACAATTATCCTAATTAATGGTGTGAAAGCTCCAATTATCTGATGTATGAAGAACACAGATGCAGCACTATACTTCAGCGCACCATGATCCTCAACATCAACCAGGAGGGAGCCTGAGCCTCAGATGCCACACTGCCCTAACTCACGTTAGTGTTGTTATAGAGACACTGGGAACCTATGCAGGGGCCCCTCTCTTTAACTACCTCACTAGAGAACATAATTCTCTACTATTAATGTCATCATAATCTGCCACGATCATTATTCACAGGGCAGATCATCACTACGATCGGACAGGTTCTTACTGAACAATGCCATTGGATACAGATCCTAGAGGGAAGTGATGGTTCCAATTATCTGCCAATGGTATTGCCTTCTGTTGGACCACTAGGGTCTGTTATTATGCCAGATATAGGGACCACCAGAGGATCCTCTGTACTATGGTAGGCCAGTCTGACCCTGAGTGAGGATTGTGTGAGGAAGTAAGCAGATAGAAAGATTAAAAAAAAGAGTTTTCTCTTGTAATTTAAAAATCTGCATACAAGCATTAAAAACATGTAAACATATAGGGGGAATTTATTAATCATTTAACACATCTTTTAGTGTATAAAAAGTCACAAATTTACCGCATTGGTAGTTTTGGGACTTTTTGTCCTGAGGTTATTGTTGCCAAACTTGCTTACCTGAACGATTTTAACTTATGACTTTGCAGTGGATGTGAATTTATCATGTGCAACGTTTCTCCAAATGTCACAAATTTTGTGGAAGAAGTCTCCAAATGTTGCAAAACAAATAACAGCAATCTTTTCACTAACCAACCTTGCTTATAACAACTTCACAGAATATCATTTTTATGAGGCACATACAAAATACTTGGTAAGACCTACACCTCAAATTAGCCATTAACTATCAGGCCCCATTTACATGGAGGAATTTCCTTAGCAATTTTGCTGCATGAAGTTAACATTATAGTGAATGGGATTTCCACTGACCAATTCACACGGCAGATTTCCCGAGTCTTATTGAATTTAATGAGACTCTGAAATAGGGCCAAATTCTGCACAATTTCTGGTAGCAGTCGCACTGGGGCCCTGGTGCCTAAGGGGACCCCAAAGCACATCTGCCTCATAAGAAAGCAGTACAATAATTATAAAATGGCGCCCTGTTGCAGATTTAGCATCGGGCGTGGATGCACTGAAATTTCGTTGTGTAAATGGGCACAAAGGGGAAATTCTTTTCCATGGTTTGGAAAACACAAAACCACATGCAGCTCCTGATAAATAAGGGTACATTTACACAGACAGATTACACACAAATTTCCCATTGTGAAATTTCAGCTGCGGAAAACTTTCAGTGGGAAACTCAAAATTGCAGCAGATCACTCGCAGGTAACCCACCTTTGTGAATATACTCTAAGACCATGCAACATGCGCCATCCCCATTTATCACAATGCAGTCGGTGCAGAATTCTACTGAAGAGAAAATAGAAAGGAATCCAGCTCAGGTACAGATCAAAGATGCGTAGCTTTATTTCACATCATGCCCAAAGCAACAGGTACAAGTCGGAAATGACGTGTTTCGGCCAGGATCTGTACCTGAGCTGGATTCCTTTCTATTTTCTCATTGTGCTTGAGTGCAAGTCCGCACTTTTTCCGTGCTCAATATCCGGACCAGGGGTGAGCTGGCTTTGCTTTAAAGTTTCTTTAGAATTCTACTGAAAGAATGAACATGTCTGGAATTTGAATTTCTGCAGTATGTACACCACAATTTCAGAGAGGAATTTCTTCACTCAGAAATTCCACATTGTGAATGTGCCAAAAATGTTTAAATACTACCAATATATAATACATAAATAACACTACCACAGAGTGCTCACATAATACTGCATAAACAGCCTTTTTCATAGCGTCATATAGTGCTGATTTAATACTATAATTCAATTTAACAGCTGCACCATTCTGTTTTCAGTCATAGCGCTCAGTGGAAATAAGCAGACTGCTGGAACTGTCAGAGGAACAGAATGTTTTTTAATCCTCTGGGTGCCCTAGGAGATGGGGCCCTAGTAGTTTTCTACCTCTTAAACCTGGCCTTGTGTATTAGTAATGGAATTAAAGGAGTACTCCACTCCCCAGAGTTCGGAACATTTAGTTCCAAACGCTGGTGAGGGCTTCGGGGGTCACCACGCCCCCTCGTTACTTCACGAGACGGGGAGTGATGGGGATGTGGCGACCCCCAAAGCCCGCATCAGCATTTGGAACTAAATGTTCCGAACGCTGGGGAGTGGAATACCCCTTCAATGTTTTGTGTGGCATTTGTCTGTTTGTACTGCACTGCCACCTAGTTTCCACATGGCAAGTGGGTGTGTGAGACCCTTGGTAACGAGTGGAGCAGAGTAATTTGCCTGTGTTCCATTTCAGGAGTGAACATGTTTGAGGACCTCGATACTCCACAAGCTAAAGAATAAAGAAACTTGAATTCAGTATCTCCTTCACATCCATCCATGGTGACATGAAGAGGTCGGTGCACACAAAAGCCACTATATCACTGACACAATGTGTACTGTCTACTATTACTAAGATTCCTCCTTTTACAGAGGTCATAACGTGCTCTGCAAAACATAACTACTGAATGAAACAGTAAACCTACAGAATCAGCCTGAATTCTAGAGCATGAAATAATATTTCTAGGGAGCTGGGGGATTATGTGTCGTAAGACTAAAATAGGTCACAGAAACACAAGCTCCAACCGCATTCTGGAAACACTCACTTAAAGCACACCTATCATTTACTCTGTTTTTCCATAAATCAATAGTGTATGCTTAGATAATGAGCTGTGTTATATATCTATTGTAGAACAGTGCCTCCCCCACCCATAACTAAAAATGACATTGCCTGCAACTGCTCAGAATCTCTGCAGTCACTAAAAAGAGTACACATTACACAAAACAGAGCAGCGGAGAAACTGTGTGAAACGTGAAGAGAATGGAGAAATGAAGCTGTGTTCATACACATTTTACTGAACACATCATCTTCAGCTGTTGTAGTGCATCCTAAGGCCCTGTTCACACTGAGGAATTGGCGAGGAATTCTCGCTTAAAAATTCCGCTGCAGAATTTCCGTTTTTTTCTGTGCTGATTTTTATTTGCAGTTTTTTTTTTCTGGGCAACAACCACCAATAAGAATTTCCCCTTTTTTTCACAGAATTTTCGCATAAATTCCACGCGAAAACAGTGTCTTTCTTCAAGCGGAGAGGAATTCTGCAATCGGAATTTCCACAGTGTAAAATAGAAAGAGCAAGATATGTTGTATTTTTTCAAGCGGAGAATTGACAAGGAATTACTCTAGTAAATTCCTCATGAAGGGTCTATTCACATGGTGGAATTTCTGCTTGCGGAATTCTGCCTCAAATTAAAGCCCATAGACTTCTATGGCATTCCGTGCTCCCATTCAACCTACTGAAATTCCGCTTGCGGAATTTCAAAGGTTGAATGGGAGTGCGGAATCACTTAGAAGTCAAGGGCTTTAATTTGAGGTGGAATTCCGCAAGTGGAAATTCCGCCGTGTGACTACAACCTAAAAGTGTTCAAAGGGGCTGAAGTCATGGTTTGATTGCTGTTGTTCTTAAAATGCTAACAGTTTTCCATAATGTCACTTACTAAGGCTATTTTCACATCCGTCCCATTCAGGATCCGTCCTGCACTATTTTTTTTCCCTTGCACTAAACAGACCCTGAAACGGGATGCATCAAAACGGAAACTGCCGGGCCTCGACAGACCCCATTAACTGGAATGGGGTCCGTCAGGCATCCAGTGGTTTAGCGGAGAGAAAAAATGCACAATTATTTCCTCAATTAATTCCCGTCAATCTGACACATTTGCAAACGGAGCTCAGAAAAGCGTCCAATAGAGTCCAACGGCAGTGTAAAATTAGCCTAAGGCTACTTGCACACTGCCGTTGCTCCCCGTCCAGAGCGGCCGTCAAAGTCTCTTATTTTTTTCTTCTGACTTTAATGGTCATTCTCATAACGGGGATCAACGGCAAACAACGGGTCCCAGTGGCTCCCAATTACTATCATGGGGGCCGTCAGGCGCTGTTATGAATAGGGGGAGAAAAAGACGGCACATGCTGTAATTTTTCTCCAGTTGTTCTGCCCGGCTCTCCCAGTGGCCGTCACACTGCTGTGCACTAACGGGAGTGTGAAAGACGCCTAAGAGGGAAGAACTTTGATTAACGGACTTGGAGTAGTGGCGTCCTATTACAGTACCAAGCTGGAATTCAGTAAGCTCTTTAGAATTAACCATTCTTTACACAAATATCTGTAAAAGCAGACTGTATTAGTAGGTACTGAAGTTTAGACACCTCTAGTAATAGGACTCCTAAATTCAATGATTAAAGGGGTATTCCTTTATATATATATATATATATATATATATATATATATATATATATATGCTCAGAATAGCAGAGTCTTTTGGATAGGGGATAAGATGTATTTGGCCCAAAATACCCCTTTAAGAGGTCATGGACATGCCCGCTGTTCCAGCTCTTATTTATGGTTACACGTTTTCCTGTTGGTCTGTGTTCTCACTAGCAGTTATCTCATTTCAATCACGAGGAAAGTGAAAAATCCAGCTCACAAAGACTTAAAGTTAAAACGTAGCTTTTACTGTATCATGTTAAAAATTAGATGAACACCTGGAGGGCTCTCTGGCGCAGTTAGGTTTGGGCCCCTCTATGTTGGGTAGGGTGGGTGCACTCTACAAAGATCCACAGGCCAGGGTGAGGGTTAATGGGTCCCTCTCCTCGACGATTAAGATCCGCAATGGCACATGTCAGGGCTGCCCTCTCTCCCCACTACTGTACACGATCTGCATGGAGCACCTCTTGATAGCACTGAGAAATTACCCTAATATTAAGGGTTATTCCAGAGGGGGGAGGAGCACCTGTGCTCTGCCTTTGCGGATGATCTTTGACTGTATGTTTCCTCTCCCCGCACCTCCCTGCCAGCGATCTCCCGTACACTCCAATTATTTTCCCACTTTAGAAACCATAAAATGAACATGACGAAAAGCGTGGCTCTTAATGTTTCTTTGCCACAGTCGGAGGTACTTAACTTACAGAGGGAGCACCCCTTCCAGTGGGCGCCGAGATCGATTAAGTACTTGGGGATACAGGTCCCAATCCAACTAACGGATGCCTTCTCACCTAATTTCCTACCACTACTGACAACTCTGGAGAGGGACTTAAACAAAGGTGCAAAGGGCACGTTCTCGTGGGTGGGGAGAATCAACATTCTTACGATGAATGCACTCCCACGGTTGTTATATCTATTTCAAGCTGTCCCTGTAGATTTGCCATCCACCTATTTCAAGAAATTGGACAGGATGTTCGCCCGATTCGTTTGGGCGGGGCGGCCGTCGAGGATTTCTAAGGCGACTCTTACTCGTAGGAAACACTCAGGTGGTCTGGCAGTCCCAGACTGTAAAGCCTATTACCTCACGGCTACTTTGACCCGATTTCTGGATTTCCTTCATGGCCGCTCCGCCAAACGATGGGTGTCTATTGAACTGAGCACCGCAGGGCCACTGATTCAGGCTGTACCGTGGCTGTCGCCGCACATAGTCCCCCAAACTATGTCTAGCGCTCTACCCTGGGTGTCCAAAGAACTCTTCTCAACACTACGACGTCGCTTACACTCCTCAGGACTGTTAACCCCTAACGGCCCGCTCACACCAGTATTGGGAAGCCCGCGCTTCCCCCCTACACTCCCCCTCAGGACATTCATGGACGGGACTCAATTACGCCCCTACACGGACATGGTTCCGGAACAAGACAGGACACCAACCAGGCACATGCAATACCTCCAGCTTAAGCACTTTGTAGACACTGAGGGTCGCTCCCTCAACCTGGTCAGGCCACTCCTCCCGTTTGAGGAACTGTGCACTTCCTCCCTCCCCCTGTGCCTAAAGCTGTTTCACGAGTATATGGACTTCTGCTGGAAACGGCAGACCAGGGATTGCCTCGATTTGCGGCCGCATGGGAGGAGGAACTGGGCGCAACTTTTGTGAGCTGGAACTGGTCTACGGCATTTACACTGTCATAAAATGTCTGTCTCCTGTCGGGCGCAGGAGACGAACTATAAGATCATCTCTAGGTGGTACAGGACACTGACTGTTCTACATAAAATGTTCCCAGGGGTGTCGGCATGCTGTTGGAGGTGTGGGGGAGGAACGGGCACTATGTCCCATATATGGTGGGCATGCTCCTCCTTGGGTCCCTTCTGGGAAGCAGTGGTCTCACACATTCGCACTATTACAGGGGTGACTTACCTTAACGACCCAAAGGTACTCCTGCTATCGATTCTGTCATCTTTCCGGCGAAGACCGGCTAAGAAATTAGTCCATTTCCTTTTAGTTTCGGCTAGGGCAGTGATCCCGAGGAGGTGGAAGGATGTAAACCCCCCGACTGTGACTAAATGGTTTAAGGAGGTGCTCTTTATCTGTCGAATGGAGTTGCTGATGGCTGACTCACGGGGGCGACGGACAGGTACATGGCGATCTGGAGCTCCTGGTTGGCATTTTTAGAGACTCCACAATAAAGGAACACATGACTTCATACGCTCCTGTTAGAAATTGGACCTCTTCCTGTGTATCGGTCTGGGACTCATCAATGATGTTGTATGACCCTTTCAGGGCGGACGTGTGGCCCACCTGGACTCAGGTAGATGTCTCTGTGTAATAATGTGATGTTATCTACCAAGCATCTATATTGTTGTGACCTACTGGTCTTGTTCCCCTTACTATGTTATTTTCGGTTCTGTACTCCCGGTTTCTCCTTAAATCCACTGATAGTTCCTAATTCTCTCCGAATATGTGCCACTGCCCGTGGGGACATTACTTGGTAGCATGCTCATCTTTGAGATTGCATACTGTTGAATGACATTAAGTTGTATTGTTCATTATTAATGTGCGGTTATCCTCTAGCATACACTTCCAGACTACTTGTCTCCCATACGACTAAAATATATGACTGCTATGCTAGTAAGCTGAGGATATTGCTTGCCTATCCTACTGCTATGTATGTTATCTTTCTGTTAATAAACTTTGATTTTGAATATTAAAAAAAAAAATAATTAGATGAACAAAAAACACCCCAAGTGCATTAAAAACCGCACGCCGACACGTTTCGAACTACATACGAGCTCTTAATCATGATTAAGAGCTCGTATGTAGATCGAAAAGAGTTGGCGTGCTGTTTTTAATGCACTTGGGGTGTTTTTTGTTTATCTAATTTTTAACATGATACAGTAAAAGCTACGTTTTAAATTCAAGTTTTTGTGAGCTGGATTTTTCTCTTTCCTCGTGGTTCCTGCATACGGGAAGTGGCCTGCTTAGCCCGTGCTCCAAGTGATTCTACACAGCCGAAGTCCTTCTACTACGTTCCCTAGTGGGTAGTGAGCAGACAACCTTTTTTTTTCCTTATATTTTATCTAATTTCAATGTTTGTCAATGTATTATAACTCATGGTGACATGTATTCCATGTCATTCATGGATCTATGGTACATTTTATCATGAAGATTCTTGGCAGATAGAGGGGATCTCAGCAGAACACAGCATTTGCTTCCCAGCTGCTCTGAAACAGTGATCGCTACGTCTGTTCAGTGGGTTGTGGGGGAGTTCTGGGTAACAGTATCTGTGTCAGTCCTTCCCACTCACCACCTTGAAGATAAGGAGCTGCTGACAAGCCTGGAAAAGATTTTAATTTTGTTCTGTTTTAATAATGATTTTGAAGACCAGAGTACAGCAGATTTCATTGTATACCAATTGTTAACATGGCAGACTATGCTCTATCGCTGTGGTAATGATAATATGCCACACATCGAAATGCACGTCAGCACCCTGGTGGGATTCTTTAAATGGAAACAATAGTCATCCAAGTTACAAAAGTGAAGAACATTCAGCAGAACATCTCAGCTCTTCTCACTCCCAAACACAATGGCCTAGATTTGCTAAGTCTGTTATAGCAGAATTGTGTTGCATAGCAAATAAGACACATTTATAAAGTAGTATGAAACAAAAAGGACAAAAATGGTGCATGGCTTTTCGGAAAATAGACATGGTAGGGGTGAAAAAGAGGGGGGGGGGGGGGTTATATTGTGATGCTGTGTGCCACAAATGCAGCAACATTTTGGTACACTGTTTAACATAAAGTAAGAAAAATCGGTCTAAGCTTAGAGCAGAAATGCAAGCTTAGGGGGAGATTTAGCAAACTGTGTGAGAGAAAATATTAAGTGATTTTCCCACTGCAACCAATCACAGCTCAGATAACGAGCTCTGGTAAAGTGAAAGCTGAGCTGTGATTGGTTGTTGTGGGAAAATCACTCCATTGAGCCTTAGACTAGACAGTCTACAGATTTGTCAGAATGATCAATAAGCCTCAGCTGCTTTGATAAATCCAGCAAATTTACCAGAAACGTTTGTAAAATATAACTTAAATCTATTTTAGCCTTAGCTGTAGGAGATTTTGCAGTCTGGCCATGGACAATGGAAGCCAATGCATTTTTCATTGTCTAGTGTGGTGTTTTCCAACCAGGGTGTCTCCAGCTGTTGAAAAACTACAACTCCCAGCACGCCCGACAGCCGTTGGCTGTCCGTGCATGCTGGGAGTTGTAGTTTTGCAACAGCTGGAGGCGCCCTTGTTGGGAAACTCTGGTCTAGTGTAAGATACACTGCTCGTGATAACACCCTCCAATACCCCCCATATTTGTATATGTCTTACAAGTAGACATAATGGGGGAGATTTATCAAAATCTGTCCAGAGGAAAAGTTGCTGAGCTGCCCATAGCAACCAATCAGATCACTTCTTTAATTTTTGAAAAGGCCTCTGAAAAATGAAAGAAGCAATCTGATTGGTTGCTATGGGCAACTGCCCAACTTTTCCTCTTCACAGGTTTTGATAAATCTCCCCCTATTAGTAAATGTCCCCTGTTGTATCCAACCACACACAAAAACTACTTCACTACTGATAGAAATAAGTTATGTTACAGGCCTAAAGCCTGAGAATGTTTAACCACCCACACCAATACTTTAATCCTTCTTGTGTATAAATGGTTTCAAACAACTTCCCTTCATTTGTTAGCCTATGTGATACCTAACATCTTGTGAATCACTCCGTTTACCAAAAATGAATCCTTTGCCATGAAAAAACACTCACTTGGTGTCTTTCCTGCGTGTAGCTGTTCACTGCCTGTTGTTAGGGGAAATCTGTCTCAGCAAGCAAGAACACAGGAAGTGGGGGTGGGGATTAGCTGCTACACTGTGCTGGAGAGAGGGAGAAAATCTGTGTGCCAGTCTGCCTCCTCAAGAAGGGTCAAAGCTCATCATGAAAGGTAAATTTTGGATTTTCTTTCATCTTAGCAGCAGTTCTGTGTTTAGTTTTGCTGTGCTGCTGCTGTTTCTTTCATTTCTGCTCAGACAGCACCTTGCAAAGCCAGAGCATCAGCAACCCTCAACCCCCATATGCCTGCTGTAGTAGTGTACTGTACATCATGCCCTATGTAAGACTTAGTTATATATCCAACAGTGGCCCTCATTTACTATTACAAACCTGACATGTTTTGTCGGGTTGTGCGCCAGATTCTGTCATATTGCGCCAGAAATTCTGTCTGCGCCAGATTCATTTGTTAGCCTATGTGATACCTAACATCTTGTGAATCACTCCGTTTACCAAAAATGAATCCTTTGCCACGAAAAAACACTCACTTGGTGTCTTTCCTGCGTTTAGCTGTTCACTGCCTGTTGTTAGGGGAAATCTGTCTCAGCAAGCAAGAACACAGGAAGTGGGGGTGGGGATTAGCTGCTACACTGTGCTGGAGAGAGGGAGAAAATCTGTGTGCCTGTCTGCCTCCTCAAGAAGGGTCAAAGCTCATCATGAAAGGTAAATTTTGGATTTTCTTTCATCTTAGCAGCAGTTCTGTGTTTAGTTTTGCTGTGCTGCTGCTGTTTCTTTCATTTCTGCTCAGACAGCACCTTGCAAAGCCAGAGCATCAGCAACCCTCAACCCCCAGAGCATCAGCAACCCTCAACCCCCATATGCCTGCTGTAGTAGTGTACTGTACATCATGCCCTATGTAAGACTTAGTTATATATCCAACAGTGGCCCTCATTTACTATTGCAAACCTGACATGTTTTGTCGGGTTGTGCGCCAGATTCTGTCATATTGCGCCAGAAATTCTGTCTGCGCCAGATTTTGCTACACAACACTCTTAGTAAATGGGGGCCAGTGTCTGTCTCATCTTCTACTACTCTGGTACTACTAAATTCTGACAGGACCCTTGATAGGGTGTGCCCAGGAGAAATTATCCCCATCCATCA
The DNA here is from genome assembly GCF_029499605.1 of Hyla sarda. NCBI lineage: Eukaryota > Metazoa > Chordata > Amphibia > Anura > Hylidae > Hyla > Hyla sarda. The sequence goes on along the minus strand of NC_079194.1, from coordinate 140,266,798 downwards.
CTACTGTACAGCCCCCCCATCACTGTGCCAGCCAAAGGTGTGTAAGATTACTCTTTGAAACCTTCGCACCTTGTGTGAGCAGATAAAGGACTGTTGGTCTCCGCAATACCGCAGGAGCTATACTTTTTACTGAGCCAGCCTGTGTTCCCTTTGGGCTGCAGATGATAAGGAGATGACGGCGAAGAGCTGAGAACCACGTGCTCTGCTAAAATTGGCTGGTTTTGAATTCAAGATATAGTACGATTGAGAAAATGTTCAGTGTATTGCTATATTGATCCCTTTTATCTGATCCAATTGTACGCATCGTTTATGTACATACAAGGTGATACAATATATCATTTTATCTGTAAGAGCCCTGCTTAAATAATAAATAAGAGATATTATATCATTTGGACCAACTGTTTCCCCATTGTTTTTATCCACAACAGGAGATTGCTGTCATCCATCTGCTGTATAACCCGACAACTGCTGCCAGATGACTGGCCACATGATCTGCAGCAGCAAGAGTCCAGCTGAGCACTACGAGGATTGTATTCTGTAGCTTGATGACATCCAAAAGCATGACATAAGCCTACTGTACAATTCTGATTCTGGAGTGATAGGCTGGGACTTTAGGATGACTGACAGAACTGCAGGGGAGGGTTCTGACAAGCATGATATAAGCCGGCTGTACACTGCCGATTCTTGAAGAGTGGGGAGGCTTCAGTATGACTGACATCGCGAGCATAACCCCATATAGTGCCCGTTGAGGCTGCTGTCTGTAAATTTCCTGTTATTAGAAGCACAGAACAATTTGTGGTAGCCCAGTACAGGAGTTGCACCCCTGTACCCTAGCTGCCCTGTCCGGCAGACTCCATATAGTGACCCCTGCCCCCCCCCCCCCCTCGGCCGCACTTGTGTTCTACCTACCTACTGCCTTAAATGCCTATGTTATGCAGTATGATGTACATAAAATATGTTATAGCTTTAAGACCTGTTGTCATGTGATTAACCTGTTGTCGTGTGATTGTAACCCAGTGAGGTATCAGTGACCATGTGACCTAAGGGTGACCTATGGGACCCCTCCTAGTCTCCCCTATATAAGCCCTGGGTGGAGCTAGCTCACTCTCTTGGTCTCTTGGAGTCTTTACTGAGCTACAATGAGGTCAAGTCCTAGGTGTGTGTCTGGAGTCCCGAGGAGGCCTAAAGTCAGTCAAGCAGCCACGGATTCTCAAGTCCATTGCCCCACAGGTCAAGTCAAAGCCTGGTAAGCTACAGAAAGGGTCAAGTCAGTCATAGTCTGTCATCGTCAAGTCAGTCCAAGTCATCCTGTCTCAAGCCAGCGTGGCCTACAGCCAAATTGTCCAAGTCCCAGCAAGCCCTAAGGTCTCTGAAGTCACTGGTCACCTCTGTGGGCCTAGCCAAGCTGTATAGACTGTTACATCTGTCTGACTCAGTAAAGCTGCAGTTGTTCCGTAACTTGGCGTCTTTGTCATTATTTGCCCCGTGCCTAGCCCAGGATCCAGCTGTATACATTCGGGTGGTGTAGAGGATAAACCACGCACTGGTGTCACGAACACAAGGGGTTAATGCCATCTGCCCCCAGGGTAATTCCATCTGCCCTTATCACAAACTCACTACAAATTGCAGCCTTTATTCATGGTAGTAACATACTGTTCAGAGCTCCCCTCATAAGGAGGGGAGAGAGTTGGAGGTTTCTTACATGTTAAATTTAAAGTGGAGGGTTCAGAACTGATGCTCTTCATTTGGATGTTCAGGGTTATAGGGAAGGATTCAGACATCATAATACTCCTTTTATGAGAATACGTTGCTGGCCTAAGGACACATGAACCATCATCAGGGGATAGAGCACTGTCCAAATCCATTATCCCTGGCAGCCGTACTCTCGTAAGCAGTAGGCCGTTGAATAATGATGGGGGACACTGTATTTAGGGCTGGCAATAAAAAAGATGCTGCTGGCGAAAGAACACTAAAGTAGTGCAGCAGATCCACAAGTAAAGTGTTTTATCACATGGGAAGGGGGGCAATGAATATTTATTGTCCACAGTGGCCATGTGCTGTCAAGGAGCTACAGTGCTAGCCTCAGATGCAAAATGTATTACATACAGAGATCTCAAATAAGAGGAATGAGAGAAACCCAGTGTCTACGAATAATAACACTAAACACTAACAGCTCACACTATAGAAGGATGTGGGGATGTAGAACCTGCACATGATATAGTGTTGTGGAATTAGCCTCATAAGGGGGGAGGGAAGAACTAGCACATAATATGGAAGAGCAGAACCAGCACAAGATAAAGGGGAGGAGAGTCTGCACCCCATATCATGTATGGGAGTGCAGAACCAAGACATGATATTGTGGACCAGAACCAGCACATAATATTTAGAAGCAGAACCAACATATGCTATGTGAAAGCTGACCTAGAAGATGATATGGAGGCACAGAACCAGCACATGATGTAGCAGAAGAATAAGCATATAACATGTGGGCGTGGGAAAAACCCAGAACACGGTATGGGAGGCAGAAGGTATTCCACTGATATGTGGCCTGGCACACAGGGCAGTCCCATTGCCCCAATCCACCTGATCCAGCAGATTATAATATGGGTGGTTTGGGAGGTCGTTTAAATCACCCATTTTATAATCCACTCGCTAACCACTATCTACAAGGAGAGAGCTTTCACTAACTATAGGGGGACTGAAACTACCTAAAATGGGGGGTTACCACTACTACAAGGGGGGCTGCCACCTAAAGTGGACCTGCCACTATCTACAAGAAGGGCTGCTACAAGGGAGAATGTCACTATCTACATTGGAGGGCTACCACTACCTACAAGGGGAAGGGTTGCCAATACCTACAGGGGACAGCTACTACTCACAGGGGGCCCTACCTATATGGAGTAACTATCTTCAGGTAGTTAATATCTACAGGGGAAAACTGTCTACTAATTAAAGGGGGTATATATACACAGGGACCTACCTACAGGTGGTATAGACCTACTCTGGGCACCTATGTAATGGGGAAATTATGTGAAGAGATCTCTCTACCTACTGGAGTGACCTAACGACCTAATTAGGGACCTACCTAATCTTTCCCAACCCACTTATCTACCCACTTTACTGTGTGGGACACCAAGGGGAACATTATTACTGTTTGGGGCATTATAGGTGCTGGAAAAGTGCAAAAGTTCTGGGGTAGAAGGAGGAGAAAAAGAAAAGAACAACTACAAATAGAAAATACGTCACCAGATGTAACTGTAATAAATTATATGGTCTGCAGAGCTGATATCTACCACTATATGGTCACTGTATGGGGGGTATTTCCTGTATATTGGTATTGATAAGTGGTGTACCTACGCTTTGGTGGCCTTCCACTATGTGAACCCCTGGCAGTGGCCAGGTTTGCCAAAGGGTAGCTAAGCCACTGGCTACAACCAACATTCATTGATCAGGTACATCCACTCTGGGGGTTGGTGATAGAGAGATGATTCTAAATCAAAAAGAACAGGGATGGATCTATAAACTGGACACTTTAAAGGGGTTATCCAGGAAAAAACTTTTTTATATACCGTATATATCAACTGGCTCCAGAAAGTTAAACAGATTTGTAAATGACTTCTATTAAAAAATCTTAATCTTCTCAATACTTCAGAGCTGCTGAGGTTGAGTTCTTTTCTGTCTAAGTGCTCTCTGATGACACCTGTCTCGGAAACTGTCCAGAGTAGAAGCAAATCCCCATAGCAAACCTCTTCTACTCTTTGCAGTTCCCGAGACAAGCAGAAATGTCAGCAGAGAGCACTGTTGACAGACAGAAAAGAACAACTCAACTTCAGCAGCTCATAATTATTGGAAGGATTAAGATTTTTTAATAGAAATAACTTACAAATCTGTTTATTTGTGTTACTTTCTGGAGCCAGTTGATATAAAAATAAAGTTTTTCCTGGAATAATCCATTAATTCCCAAAAGAATAAATACTGATTTCTCATTAACTCCCTTATCTTATTGAATGTCAGTATTATATTGATGCTTCTGCAGTAGATTACATTACATAATTCTGTGCTTTTTTATTTCAATCATTTTTCTATTTTTTCCCCTCATTCCTTTTTAGGTCATTACTCATTCCTTCTTTTTTGACAGAACTATTTACAAAGTCTTTTATATGCTTCTCTCACTATAGGTAGTAACATACTATTTGACTATTATATATTAATTTGGGATTAGGCTTACACCTATGAGCCACAACAGTATCTTCATTCTTACATGCATTAGGGGTTGGTGTGTAGAGAATTCCCCCAAATCTATTTTCCATGACTCTGTATGAAATGGCTGTTTGGTTTGGGGTATGACTAATCCCACTTTAAGGGCTCAAAATACACTCATTGACAAAAAAATATTATGCACTTTATATGTGTAGATGTAGTGATGATATATGTAAGTGATTGCAATATTAAAGTGAAATGATTCATTTTGGGGAAAAGTGTACATATTTTAGTACATTTTCCATTTGGCATCCTGCAGCCTGTAGATCCTGCATACTCGTAGGTTGCGAAAGCTGGCATCCCAACTAGTCCCATAAATTGGCAAAGTGTTAAAATCTGGCAGAAACATTTCCGGGCAACCCTTGCTGTGTGTGTGCAAACATTATTCTGCTAAAAAATGCCAGCAAGAAGCCTTGCCATGAGAAGCAGTGTGGCCTAGGACATATACGTGACATTTGAATTTTTTCACATTTTCTTGTGGCTTTGTGCAAAAATAAAAAAAAACAATTCAAGTTTTCCCCCATCAATTTGCACTCAATACCTCATAATGACAAAGTGAACACAGTTTTACAAATGTTTACAAATTTTGAAGGAAAAACAAAAATTTCACATGGAAATAAGTATTCAGACCCTTTGCTTGAAATCTCTTAAAGGGGTTCTCTGGTGCTTATCCAAAGGATAGGGGATAAGATGCCTGATCGCGGGAGTCCCGCCGCTGGGGACCCCCGGGATCTTGCACACAGCACCCCCCGTTTGTAATCAGTCCCCGGAGCGTGTTCGCTCCATTACAGGCGACTACAGGATGGGCGGCGTGTGACGTCACGCCCCCGCCCCCATGTGATGAAACGCTCCGCCCCTCAATGCACTTATGGAATCTTTAAAGAGCCAGGCCCCAATGCTGGGGCACAACGTTATGAGTAAATATGAGAGATTAAAGGGGTTATCCAGGATTCGAAAAAATTAGGCCTGTTTTTTTATTCCTGCATAACCCCTTTAAAGGAGTACTCCGGGATATGAAAACTTATCCCCTATCCTAAAGGGGACATGACACAGTGGCAGACATGCCTCCTCAATACATCTCTATGGCAGAGCCGGAGACTGCTGAATGCAGCACTCATAATGTATTAAAGGGGTACTCTGGTGGAAAACTTTTTTTTTTTAAATGAACTGGTGCCAGAAAGTTAAACAGATTGGTAAATTACTTTTATAATTTTTTTTAAATCCTTTCAGTACTTTTTAGCAGCTGTTTGCTACAGAGGAAAATCTTTATTTTTTGAATTTCTTTTTTGTCTTGTCCACAGTGCCCTCTGCTGACACCTGATGCCCGTATCAGGAACTGTCCAGAGCAGGAGAAAATCCCCATAGAAAACCTATGCTGCTCTGGACAGTTCCTGACACGGACAGAGGTGTCAGCAGAGAGCACTGTGGACAACACAAAAAAGAAATTCAAAAAGTGAAGAATTTCCTCTGTAGTATTCAGCATCTAATAAGTACTGGAAGGATTAAGATTTTTTAATAGAAATTATTTACAAATCTGTTTAACTTTCTGGCACCAGTTCATTTAAAAAAAAAGTTTTCCACCGGAGTACCCCTTTAAGGGTGTGTGTCGGTCGCCGCATCATGTGGTGGTCACATGCCACTGACTGCCGGGGTTTTCATATCCCGGAGTACTCCTTTAAAAAAAAAGAAAGAGTTTAAGAAGGTCAGTATTTTTACCAATATTAGGATTGGTTTAACCCCTTCAGGACCAAGCCCATTTTGGCCTTAAGGACTAGAGCGTTTTTTGCACATCTGACCACTGTCACTTTAAACATTAATAACTCTGGAATGCTTTTAGTTATCATTCTGATTCCGAGATTGTTTTTTCATGACATATTCTACTTTAACATGGTGGTAAATTTTTGTGGTAACTTGCATCCTTTCCTTGTGAAAAATCCTAAAATTTGATGAAAAATTGGAAAATTTTGCATTTTTCTAACTTTGAAGCTCTCTGCTTGTAAGGAAAATGTATATTACAAATAATTTTTTTTTATTCACATATACAATATGTCTACTTTATGTCTGCATCATAAAACTGACGAGTTTTTACTTTTGGAAGACACCAGAGGGCTTCAAAGTTCAGCAGCAATTTTCCAATTTTTCACAAAATTTTCAAACTCACAATTTTTCAGGGACCAGTTCAGGTTTGAAGTGGATTTGTAGGGTCTTCATATTAGAAATACCCCACAAAAGACCCCATTATAAAAACTGCACCCCCCAAAGTATTCAAAATGACATTCAATCATCATTTTAACCCTTTAGGTGTTTCACAGGAATAGAAGCAAAGTGAAGGAGAAAATTCACAATCTTCATTTTTTACACTCGCATGTTCTTGTAGACCCAATTTTTGAATTTTTACAAGGGGTAAAAGGAGAAAATGTATACTTATTTTTGTAGCCCAATTTCTCTCGAGTAAGCACATACCTCATATGTCTATGTAAAGTGTTCGGCGGGCGCAGTAGAGGGCTCAGAAGGGAAAGAGCGATAAGGGAATTTTGGAGAGTACGTTTTTCTGAAATGGTTTTTGGGGGGCATGTTGCATTTAGGAAGCCCCTATGGTGCCAGAACAGCAAAAAACCCTCACATGGCATACCATTTTGGAAACTAGACCCCTTGAGGAACATAACAAGGAATAAAGTGAGCCTTAATACCCCACAGGTGTTTCACGACTTTTGCATATGTAAAAAAATTTTTATTTTTTTTCACTAAAATGTGTGTTTCCCCCCAAATTTCAAATTTTTCCAAGGGTTAATAGCAGGAAATACCCCCAATATTTGTAACCCCTTCTCTTCTGAGTAAGGAGGTATCCCATAAGTTGACCTGAAGTGCACTAAGGGCGAACTACAATGCTCAGAAGAGAAGGAGTCATATTTGGCTTTTTGAGAGCAAATTTTGCTCGGGGGGCATATCGCATTTAGGAAGCCCCTCTGGTGCCAGAACAGCAAAAAAAAAACACATGGCATACCATTTTGGAAACTAGACCCCTTGAGGAATGTAATAAGGAATAAAGTGAGCCTTATTACCCCACAGGTGTTTCACGACTTTTGCATATGTAAAAAAAAATATTTTTTTTTCCACTAAAATGTGTGTTTCCCCCCAAATTTCACATTTTTGCAAGGGTTAATAGCAGGAAATACCCCCCAATATTTGTAACCCCTTCTCTTCTGAGTATGGAGGTACCCCATAAGTTGACCTGAAGTGCACTATGGGCGAACTACAATGCTCAGAAGAGAAGGAGTCATATTTGGCTTTTTGAGAGCAAATTTTGCTCGGGGGGCATATCGCATTTAGGAAGCCCCTCTGGTGCCAGAACAGCAAAAAAAAAAACACATGGCATACCATTTTGGAAACGAGACCCCTTGAGGAACGTAACAAGGGGTACAGTGAGCATTTGCCCCCCACTGGTGTCTGACAGATCTTTGGAACAGTGGGCTGTACAAGTTTTCATTTTCACGGACCACTGTTCCAAAGATCCGTCAGACACCTGTGGGGGGTAAATTCTCACTGCACCCATCATTACATTCCGTGAGGGGTGTAGTTTCCGAAATGGGGTCACATGTGGGGTTTTGTTTTTTTTGCGTTTGTCAAAACCGCTGTAACAATCAGCCACCCCTGTGCAAATCACCTCAAATGTACATGGTGCGCTCTCCCTTCTGGGCCTTGTTGTGCGCCCCCAGAGCACTTTGCGCTCACATATGGGGTATCTCTGTAGTCGGGAGAAATAGCGTTACAAATTTTGGGGGGCTTTTTTCCCTTTTACCTCTTGTGAAAATGTAAAGTATAGGGCAACATCAGCATGTTAGTGTAAAAAATTTAATTTTTTTACACTAACATTCTAGTGTAGACCCCAACATTTCCTTTTCATGAAGGGTTAAAGAAGAAAAATCCCGCCAAACCTTGTAACGCAATTTCTCCCGAGTACGGCGATACCCCATATGTCGCCCTAAACTGTTGCCTTGAAATACGACAGGGCTCCAAAGTGAGAGCGCCGTGCGCATTTGAGGCCTAAATTAGGGATTTGCATAGGGGTGGACATAGGGGTATTCAACGCCAGTGATTCCCAAACAGGGTGCCTCCAGCTGTTGTAAAACTCCCAGCATGCGTGGACAGTCAACGGCTGTCCGGCAATACTGGGAGTTGTTGTTTTTCAACAGCTGGAGGCTCTGCTTTGGAAACAGTGGCGTACCGGACGTTCTTATTGGGGGAGGGGGGCTGTGTAGGGGTATGTGTATATGTAGTGTTTTTAACTTTTTATTTTATTTTGTGTTAGTGTAGTGTAGTGTTTTTAGGGTACAGTCACATGGGCGGGGGATTACAGAGAGTTTCCCGGCGCAAAATTTGCTGCATCTCAAGATGCAAGAAACCCACTGTAAAAGCCTCGCCCATGTGAATGTACCCTGTACATTCACAGGGGGGGGGGGGGGGGGGTGCACCAGCTGTTGCAAAACCACAACTCCCAACATGCATGGTCTGTTAGTGCATGCTGGGAGTTATAGTTTTGCAACAGCTGGAGGCACACAGGTTAGGAAACACTGAGTTAGAAACAGACAATGTTTCCCAACCAGTGTGTCTCCAGTTGTTGCAAAACTACAACTCCCAGCATGCCCAGACAGCTGAAGGGCATGCTGGGAGTTGTAGTTCGGCAACATCTGAAGGGCCAGATGTTGCTGAACTAAAACTCCCAGCATGCCTGGACAGTCAGTGCATGCTGGGAGTTGTAGTTTTGCAACAGCTGGAAGAGCACAGATTGGAGACCATTATACAATGGTCTCCAAACTGGGGCCCTCCAGATGTTGCAAAACTACAACTCCCAGCATGCCCAGACAGCCAAAGGCTGTCTAGGCATGCTGGGAGTTGTAATTTTCAGACTCCTAGAAGCAGCAGTGAAGATCTTCACTGCTGCTTCTGAGGACCATATACTCACCTGCCGGTCCCGTCGCTGCTCGTCCACGTGGCCGGTCCTGCCGCTGCTCCTCGGTCCCGCCAGGTAAGGCCGCCGGTCCCCTGATGTTCCCCCCTATGCTGCAGGTCCCTGCGAGCCCCTGCAGCCTTCGTCCCCCGTTCTGCCCGACTTCCAGGGGCGGGCAGTGCGGGGGATCTGAACTTTCACCCCAGATCACTGTGATTGGTCCACAGGGACCAATCACAGTGATCGCTGACCAGGACCATCAATGGATGGTCCTGGGGGTGAAGCAGAAGTTGTCCTCTGCTGGAAACAGCGGGACTTCTGCCAGTTAACCCGTGCGATGCTGCGCATCGCCGGGTTAACTGAATGTCATTTATAAACGCCGGGATGCGCGAACGCACTGCACAACCCGGCGTTTATATATGACATTCTGCAGGAAGGGGTTAAAGAAATCTTAGTATAATATTTAGTATTACAGTATTTCTTTGTGCTGGTTTCACTTCTGGATTTGGGTAAAAGGCACTAACCAAAATAAGGCTAAACATGGTTTACAAGAACTGTGGGAGCACAGCCTTATAGGGGGCTAATGGAAGCATCAAACAAGAGCAAGGCACCTATGCTAGGACCCAGAGTTATATGGAGACCCATCTGACAGCAGGTGGAAACATTAGAAGTAGGAACAGGCTTCAATTCAGAAGACAAAATCTTGTACGGACATCCAGCAAATGGAAGCATACAAAGAAGTACAAGGCTCCAATGCTAGGACACAGTCTTGTGAGGAGATTTGGCCAACAGGGAGACAGAAGCGTCAAAAGAAAAGCAATTCTCCAGTGTTAGGATACAACTAGAGATGAGCGAACTTACAGTAAATTCGATTCGTCACGAACTTCTCAGCTCGGCGGTTGCTGACTTATCCTGCATAAATTAGTTTCCGGTGCTCCGGTGGGCTGGAAAAGGTGGATACAGTCCTAGGAAAGAGTCTCCTAGGACTGTATCCACCTTTTCCAGCCCACCGGAGCACCTGAAAGCTGAACTAATTTATGCAGGATAAATCATCAACTGCCGAGCCGAGAAGTTCGTGACGAATCGAATTTACTGTAAGTTCGCTCATCTCTAGATACAACAATACAATGAGATTAGGCCAACAGACAGAGCTCACGGAAGCGTCAGAAGAAGACCCAGGCTTCAGGGTTGGGACACAATCTTGTAGGAGGATCTAGTTGACAGATAAATGGAATAGTCAGATGAGCTAGGGTTCTGTACTGGGCACCAAGTTTTAAGCAGAGCTAGCTGTCAGAAGAAAAGCCAGATAAGGGACAACATTTTATAGGTAGATCTGGCCAACAGAAAGCACTGTTGTGAGCGACTGAAGAAGAGCCAGGCTAAAGGGGTGCTCCACTGGGAATTTTCTTTTTTTAAATCAACTGGTGCCAGAAAGTTAAACAGATTTGTAAATTACTTCTATTAAAAAATCTTAATCCTTCCAGTACTCATCAGCTTCTTAATGCTCCACAGGAAGTTATTTTCTTTTCTTTTTAAATTTCCTTTCTGCCTTACCACAGTGCTCTCTGCTGACACCTCTGTCCATTTTAAGAACTGTCCAGAGTAGAAGCAAATCCCCATAGAAAACCTCTCCTGCTCTGGACAGTTCCTGACATGGACAGAGGTGTCAGCAGAGAGCACCGTGATCAGGCAGAAAAGAAATTAGAAAAGAAAATAACTTCCTCTGTAGTATACAGCAGCTGATAAGTACTGGAAGGATTAAGATTTTTTCATAGAAGTAATTTACAAATCTCTTTTGTAAATTACCAGTTGATTAAAAAAAATGTTTTTCCAGTGGAGTACCCCTTTAATGCAATAGCACTTAAAGGGTGATCCAGCCAACAGATGGCGCTAATGGAATGTGCTGCTAGGATTGTTCTCTGTACGGATTACATAACGTGACGTGCAGAGAGTTGCCTGGAGACCAGAGATGGCCGTGCTGCATCAACATTTATCCAACCCCTACTAAGATTTCAGAGCAGGGACTAAAACCAGTAAATGATACTGCAATACAACTCCTGAATGAATGCATACAATCTCTAACCTCTACAGCAGTGGTCTTCAACCTGCGGACCTCCAGATGTTGCAAAACTACAACTCCCAGCATGCCCGGACAGCCAACGGCTGTCCGGGCATGCTGGGAGTTGTAGTTTTGCAACATCTGGAGGTCCGCAGGTTGAAGACCACTGCTCTACAGTATAATACACCATAACTTAGATGAGGGATAGGCATAGAGCCTTCAGTTACATTTAGAGATGAGCGAACTTCCAGTAATTCGATTCCTCACGAACTTCTCAGCTCAGCAGTTGATGACTTATCCTGCATAAATTAGTTCAGCTTTTAGGTGCTCCGGTGGGCTGGAAAAGGTGGATACAGTCCTAGTGAACTCTCTCCTAGGACTGTATCACCTTTTCCAGCCCACCGGAGCACCTGAAAGCTGAACTCATTTATGCAGGCTAAAGTCAGCAAACGCCGAGCCGAGAAGTTTGTGACGAATCGAATTACTGGAAGTTCGCTCATCTCTAGTTACATTCAGAGCTGCATTTACAATTCTCTTTCTGATCCCAGGCAGCAGGACCTCACTTTTCAAGATTTCCCACTTTCAGCCTGTTTATATCTGTTTCTAGGTAAACCTGGGTGATAACCAGTATTGCCGAATTTATGATTCAGCGTCACGTCCCTTCCTGTATACCTTCACACAGGTTTGTGTAGTAATGTTGTATATTGCAGTGTGGATCGAGGGAAAGGAATACAACTCCGAGACACAGACCAACTGGCACATGGAACAATGTTTAGTGCCCACCCAGCTTTATGGTACCCAGAACTTCATTACACCTCTAGAATGTCTTGAACAAATTAAACACCATGACTTCCTCTACCAGATGGAAATATTACAGGAAAGATCCCCTTCTATATTTCTTCCATGAGGATGTAACGGATGCCCCTTGGTATAGCTACAGTTGCTCTTCTCTGCATCTGCCACTTAATACAACCACTACCTCACTTGATCCCCCATTTCTTTTATAATCCATATAATTGATTGGTTTGCCGATAATTCTTTTAGATTAAATCGATGAATCTGATTGGGCAATGTAGAATGCGCAATATATTTCCTGCTGCCCAGGGGATTTGTTGCAGCAGAAAATAAGCTGCGCATTGGCAAAGTGTGATACTACCCTGAAGTTTATCATTTTATTAACATGCCAATCAAAAACACATCAGAATTACCCTGCAAAATCCACAGTTGTAAAACTACGGATTTTACAACTTGAAATCCGCATCGTATCCAGTGTGAGTGAATAAACGCTAAACATTGTATTATTAGTAAAATAAAACTTTTTAGCTTTTTTCGAATCTTGAAGACAAATGCTGCAGTTTCTATTCATTGACTGTGTGAAATGTCTGGAGAGCGCCCCCTTCCTGCAATAAAACAAGATAAGCATGATGACAAGGAACCTCCAGCATTAAAAAGAGACATTTCACACTGCCAGATCTTAGAAGTATTGAAATAGATAATTTAGCATCAGACACATTAACGGAGAGGGAACTCAGAGCAGCGGCAGATGTCACGTTCTTGGAGGCAGCGATAACACAATTAAGGTGTCATAATACAAACTAGAAAGAGAAGAGGAGCAATAACAACCATAATCTGTGTGCAGATTGGATTAGAGAAGCAGAGAAGCTTGTAAACTCTGTGGAGAGAGCGTGCTGGAGGAATCGCCGCACATAAATCCCTCATCCGGCACAATCATTTACCTTTAAGTAAGAGGGAGAAATCTGATAATAACCTCCAACATCTGCGCCTGCTGCAAAAAAAACTAAATCCAAATCCACAAATGATTATCTGTTACTGGAGATCTAAAGTTATTAAAATACTACAACCAGCATGGCATTACTGACTAACCACATCCGGCACCACATCACTGACACCACAACTAGCACGGTGGCTCAGTGGTTGGCACTGTTGCCTTGTAGCTCTGGGTTCTGGGGTTCTGTGAAAACACTTTTGAAATGTCATCCAGACATGTCAAAAATTTAGCTCCCACTGGGTCTCAGAACAGGGCTGCAATTGCAAGTTATAAGCCTGTGAAGAGTCGGGCAGCATTCGCTTCACTCCCTGGTTGTCAATCAAACTCTTTCACTGAATATGTCTGTGTAGTCAAAGAGTTGGATAGGGTGGCCAGTCAGAGAGTGAAGAGCACTTTATTCCCGCACACTCTACTGGCTTTATAGCAGGACAGAGACCCTGGGAAATATAAACATGTGAAAACATTTTTTTCAAATGAGTTTGTATGTTCTTCCTGTGTCATCAAGGGTTTACTGGGTAATCTGGTTTCCTCTGATGCTCCAAAACATACTGAATGTAAATTGTGAGCTCCATTGAGACGGATGTGTGTGGTGCCAATCTCTGTACAGTGCTGCAAAATATGTTGGTGCTATATAATGGAAATATGATTATTACTACATCACTCTAAACACACAGTCATGGCCGTAAATGTTGGCACCCCTGATTTTTTTTCTAGAAAATGAAGCATTTCTCACAGAAAAGGATTGCAGTAACACATGTTTTACTATACACATGTTTATTCCCTTTGTGTGTATTGGAACTAAACCAAAAAAGGGAGGAAAAAAAAGCAAATTGGACATAATGTCACACCAAATTCCAAAAATGGGCTGGACAAAATTATTGGCACCCTTTTTCAAGCATGTGATGTTCCATTAAACTCACCTGGGGGCAAGTAACAGATGTGGGCAATATAAAAATGCCACCTGAAAGCAGATAAAAGGAGAGAAGTTCACTTAGTCTTTGCATTATGTGTCTGTGTGTGCCACACTAAGCATGGAAAACAGAAAGAGGAGAAGAGAACTGTCTGAGGACTTGAGAACCAAAATTGTGGGAAAATATCAACAATCTCAAGGTTACAAGTAGAGATGAGCGAACTTACAGTAAATTCGATTCGTCACGAACTTCTCGGCTCGGCAGTTGATGAGTTATCCTGCATAAATTAGTTCAGCTTTCAGGTGCTCCCGTGGGCTGGAAAAGGTGGATACAGTCCTAGGAGACTCTTTCCTAGGACTGTATCCACCTTTTCCAGCCCACCGGAGCACCTGAAAGCTGTACTGTACTGTTACTGTAAGTTCGCTCATCTCTACTTGTAACCTTGAGATTGTTGATATTTTCCCACAATTTTGGTTCTCAAGTCCTCAGACAGTTCTCTTCTCCTCTTTCTGTTGTCCATGCTTAGTGTGGCACACATAGACACATAATGCAAAGACTAAGTGAACTTCTCTCCTTTTAACTGCTTTCAGGTGTGATTTTTATATTGCCCACATCTGTTACTTGCCCCCAGGTGAGTACAGAGCCCTGCTTGTCCTCAGTGTACAGAGCTCTGCTTGTCCTCGGTGCACAGAGCCCTGCTTGTCCTCAGTGTACAGAGCCCTGCTTGTCCTCGGTGTACAGAGCCCTGCTTGTCCTCGGTGTACAGAGCCCTGCTTGTCCTCGGTGCACAGAGCCCTGCTTGTCCTAAGTGTATAGAGCCCTGCTTGTCCTCGGTGTACAGAGCCCTGCTTGTCCTCAGTGCACAGAGCCCTGCTTGTCCTCGGTCTACAAAGCCCTGCTTGTCCTCGGTGTACAGAGCCCTGCTTGTCCTCAGTGTACAGAGCCCGGCTTTTCCTCAGTGCACAGAGCCCTGCTTGTCCTCGGTGTACAGAGCCATGCTTGTCCTCGGTGTACAGAGCCCTGCTTGTTCTCAGTGCACAGAGCCCTGCTTGTCCTCAGTGTACAGAGCCCTGCTTGTTCTCAGTGTACAGAGCCCTGCTTGTCCTCAGTGTACAGAGCCCTGCTTGTCCTCAGTGTATAGAGCCCTGCTTGTCCCCAGTGTACAGAGCCCTCCAGAAGTCGTGCCCTGATCTCTCTGCCGGTGCATTGCCGTGGAATGAGATTTGCCATAGAATGAGATGGTCCGCCTCCATCACATCCTATTGGCTCTCTCTTGTCACGTGACATATTTAAACGTCACGCATCGATGCGCACAGCAGTGTCAGTTTGGCTATCACAGGGAGAGGATCTCCTCACCCTGTGATAGCTGAAGCTGTACGGAGCTCTCATGGCCTCTGTGGCCCGACAGAAGTTCACACATGTACGCAGCTCATACGGCTGCCTCATATACATTTACTGTTGATCCACAGCGCTATCGGGATCCCGATGCCCGATGGAGCTGTCATCAGTGTGCGTCCCCGCGAGCGCCCCACGCCCGCAGCTCTACTCCCCGTCCTCCGCCCCCCGCAGCTGTACTCCCCGTCCCATTAACGCTCAGGGAGCGGGGAACAGAAAGTAGAGCATCGGGCGCAGGTTAAGTTATTCGCGTAGTGCTGCGCATGCGCAGTACTACTTTACCTGCGCCCGATGCTCTACTTTCTGTTCCCCGCTCCCTGAGCGTTAACGGGACGGGGAGTAGAGCTGCGGGCGTGGCGCGCTCGCGGGGACGCACACTGATGACAGCGCCATCGGGCGTAGGAATCCCCATAGCGCTGTGGATCGCTCCCTGAGCGTTCACAGGGGACGGGGAGTAGAGCTGCGTAGGACGGGGAGTAGAGATGCGGGGGACGGGGAGTAGAGATGCGGGGGACGGGGAGTAGAGATGCGGGGGACGGGGAGTAGAGATGCGGGGGACGGGGAGTACAGCTGCGGGGGACGGGGAGTAGAGATGCGGGGGACGGGGAGTAGAGATGCGGGGGACGGGGAGTAGAGATGCGGGGGACGGGGAGTAGAGATGCGGGGGATGGGGAGTAGAGATGCGGGGGACGGGGAGTAGAGATGCGGGGGACGGGGAGTTGAGATGCGGGGGACGGGGAGTACAGCTGCGGGGGACGGGGAGTAGAGATGCGGGGGACGGGGAGTAGAGCTGCGGGGGACGAGGAGTACAGATGCGGGGGACGGGGAGTACAGCTGCGGGCGTGGGGATCCTGATGACAGCGCCATCGGGCATAGGGATCCCGATAGCGCTGTGGATCAACAGTAAATGTATATGAGGCAGCCGTATGAGCTGCGTACATGTGTGAACTTCTGTCGGGCCACAGAGGCCATGAGAGCTCCGTACAGCTTCAGTTATCACAGGGAGAGGAGACTCTCTCCCTGTGATAGCCAAACTGACACTGCTGTGCGCATCGATGCGTGACGTTTAAATATGTCACGTGACAAGAGAGAGCCAATAGGATGTGATGGAGGCGGACCATCTCATTCTATGGCAAATCTCATTCCACGGCAATGCACCGGCTTTCTCAGTCAACATCTGCATGGACCCAGAACAGGCTTGCCTGGCCAGGTGGGTGGCTTATGAATTGTATAGTTATATGTATCTTCTACCTGCCTTTCACTGCTCCCTACATGACGGCACAGTCTGACTTATAAGTAATATATGAAATACAGTAACCCCCCGACATGCGATGGCCCCGACATATGATCAATTCAACATATGATGGCCTCTCAGAGGCCATCGCATGTCGATGTCAGCATCGACATACGATGCTTTTATATGTCGGGGCCATCGCATTAACTGCTATTCGACAGCGCAAAATGCTTAAGCTGCTGTCGGATAGCAGTTTAAGCATCCCGGACAGGTTCACTTACCTATCCCCGCTGCTCCAGGTCCACTTCACGATCCTCAGGCGTCTTCTGCATCTTCTCCGGGGTCCGGGCCTCGCTTTCTGGCATCGTTATTACGTCGCTGCGCACGCTGTTCTGGCGCCGCAACGTAATAACGTCACCAGAAAGCGAGGCCCGGACACCGGAGAAGATGCGGAAGAAGCCAGAGGATCCCGAAGAAGACGCCGGAGCAGCGGGACAGCATCGGGAGCGGTGAGGACGCGGTCCGGAGCGTTGGGGACAGGTGAGTATTAAATGCACTTTTTACATTGCACGAATCCCTCAACATACGATGGATTCGACATACGATGGGTCGTTTGGAACGAATTACCATCGTATGTTGAGGGACCACTGTATGACATATCTCTGACTGTACCATCATGTAGGGGGCGGTGAAAGGCAGGTAGAAGATGGAGTAGGCTTCCCAGCAGCACAGAGAATTTCTAGCAGGAACTGTAGTGATGAAGACATTCTGCCTCACTACAGTTCCCTCCAGAAATACTCTGTGCTGCTGTGCTACTTCTTTAATAAATCATAGAGGCCTCACCCAAGCAGGGGGCAAAAAAGGTAAAGTGTGTGGCTTATGAATAGACTAGTTGCTATTTTTTACCTGCCTTTCACCGCTCTCTATATGATGGCACAGAGATATGAGCTATATATATGACTGTGCCATCATGTAGTGAGTGGTAAAAGGTGCAGGTACTCCGATGAAGAACTTTGTTGTTTTTTTTTGTTTTTTTAATCAACTGATGCTAGAAAGTTAAACAGATCTGTAAATTACTTCTATTAAAAAATCTTAATCCTTCCAGTACTTATTCACGGCTGTATACTACAGAGGAAATTATTTTCTTTTTGGATTTCTCTTCTGTCAGGACCATGGTGCTCTCTGCTGACACCTCTGTCCATTTTAGGAACTGTCCAGAGCAGGAGAAATTTCCTAAAATGGACAGAGGTGTAAGCAGAGAGCACTGTGGTCGTGACAGAAAAGAAATCCAAAAAGAAAAGAATTTCCTCTGTAGTATACAGCCGCTAAAAAGTACTGAAAGGATTAAGATTTTTTTAATAGAAGTCATTTACAAATCTGTTTAACTTTATGGCACCAGTTGATTTAAAAAAAAAATAAAGTTTTCCACCAGGGTACCCCTTTAAAGGGGTACTACCGTGCTGACAACTTATCCCCTATCTAAAGGATAGGGGATAAGTTGCCTGATCGCGCGGGGTCCCGCCACTGGGGACCCCCGTGATCTCGCACGCAGCACCCCGCTCTCATCAGGCCCTGGAGCGAACATCGCTCCGGGTCTGATGACTGCTGATCACGGGGCC